>NC_041381.1:88047844-88053870 GCF_002162155.2 Triticum dicoccoides
GTTGGTCGACGAACCGGTACCAATGCACCCCCTTTAGTCCCAGTTGGAGCCACCAACCGGGACCAAAGGCCCCTATGCTGCCCGCATCGGGGCCAAAGTTTAGTCCCACCTCGCTAGTTGAGAGGGGCGCGCAGTGGTTTATAAGCCCCACTGCCGCACCCCTCTCGAACTCCTCTCTACTGCAGGCTTATGGGCCTACTTGCTACTGCTTTGCCTGATGGGCCTTCTGGGCCTACTGCGGGCCTGAATCCTGGCCCAAAGTAGGGATTCAAGTCGTATTCAGGCCGTGGGGGCCCAGTAGGGGGCACTTTTTTTTGTTTTTTTGTTTTCTTTACTTATTGTTGCTATTTTTATTTTTTTCCAGTTTTTTTTGTTTTGTTTTCTGCATTATTTATTTTCTTTTGTTTTTTGCTTTATTTTTTAATTCTTTTTGCTTTTAGTTTTAGGAAAATTATAAACTTTCTGTTAGTGCCATTACTTTGCAAATTTGAAAACACTTTTTTTTTCTTTCTTGCTTTATTTATTTTATTTTGTTTCTACTTACAACAAAATACTTATTGTTATTTTTTTGTTTTGTTTTTTGCATTATTTATTTTCTTTTGTTTTTGCTTTATTTTTTAATTCTTTTTGCTTTTAGTTTTAGGAAAATTATAAACTTTCCACTTTTTTTGTTTTTTTGTTTTCTTTCTTGCTTTATTTATTTTGTTTTGTTTCTACTTACAACAAAATACTTATTGTTGCATTTCAAATGAACTCTGAAAAAGTTGAAAGTTGGCATGGTATCATAAATTGACCCACACATACCATGTGCATGTACAAAACGGACAATGATATCATACTCGTCAGTTACAAAGTTGGCATGGTATCATCATAATAGTTGCGGGAGAAAGTCTTCACTTTTTCTTCGCTTGTGTCATTTGCTTATTGCGCCGTAACCATGGATAATCTTCATCATTTATCAGGATGCTGGGGTCAGCCTTGACTTTAAAGGGAGGAATTTCATGAAACTTTTCATAATCTTCAGACATGTCTGTCTTGTCCTCCGCTCCCACGATGTCCCTTTTTCCTGAAAGAACTATGTGGCACTTTGGCTCATCGTATGATGTATTCGCTTCCTTATCTTTTCTCTTTCTTGGTCTGGTAGACATGTCCTTCACATAGATAACCTGTGCCACATCATTGGCTAGGATGAACGGTTCGTCAGTGTACCCAAGATTTTTCAGATCCACTGTTGTCATTCCGTACTGTGGGTCTACCTGTACCCCGCCTCCTGACAGATTGACCCATTTGCACTTAAAGAAAGGGACCTTAAAATCATGTCCGTAGTCAAGTTCCCATATGTCCACTATGTAACCATAATATGTGTCCTTTCCCCTCTCAGTTGTTGCTCTTTTGATCTTGGTCAATCATGTAAAATGTATTCCCATTTATCTCGTATCCTTTCCAAATCAATACAGTCAAAGATGGTCCCCTGGATAACAAGTACAGCTCATCACAAACAGTGTTGTCACCTCTGATACGTGCTTCCAACCAACTGCTAAAAGTCCTGATGTGTTCACATGTAATCCAGTCGTCGCACTGCTCCGGGTGTTTGGAGCGCAGACTGTTCTTGTGTTCATCGACATACGGGGTCACCAAGGTAGAGTTCTGTAGAACTGTGTAGTGTGCTTGAGACCAAGAATATCCGTCCCTGCATATTATTGAGTCCCTTCCAAGCGTGCCTTTTCCAGTCAGTCTCCCCTCATACTGCGATTTAGGGAGACCTATCTTCTTAAGGCCAGGAATGAAGTCAACACAAAACCCGATGACATCCTCTGTTTGACGGCCCATGGAGATGCTTCCTTCTGGCCTAGCATGGTTACGGACATATTTCTTTAGGACTCCCATGAACCTCTCAAAGGGGTACATATTGTGTAGAAATACGGGGCCCAGAATGACAATCTCGTCAACTAGATGAACTAGGATGTGCGTCATGATATTGAAGAAGGATGGTGGGAACACCAGCTCGAAATTGACAAGACATTGCACCACATCACTCCTTAGCCTTGGTATGATTTCTGGATCGATCACCTTCTGAGATATTGCATTGAGGAATGCACATAGCTTCACAATGGCTAATCGGACGTTTTCCGATAGAAGCCCCCTCAATGCAACCGGAAGCAGTTGCGTCATAATCACGTGGCAGTCATGAGACTTTAGGTTCTAAAACTTTTTCTCTGACATATTTATTATTCCTTTTATATTCGACGAGAAGCCAGTCGGGACCTTCATACTAAGCAGGCATTCAAAGAAGATTTCTTTCTCTTCTTTGGTAAGAGCATAGCAGGCAGGACCTTCATACTGCTTTGGAGGCATGCCGTCTTTTTCGTGCAAACGTTGCAGGTCCTCCCGTGCCTTAGATGTATCTTTTGTCTTCCCATACACGCCCAAGAAGCCTAGCAGGTTCATGCAAAGGTTCTTCGTCACGTGCATCACGTCGATCGAAGAGCGGACCTCTAGGTCTTTCCAGTAGGGTAGGTCCCAAAATATAGATTTCTTCTTCCACATGGGTGCGTGTCCCCCAGCATCACTCGGAACAGCTAGTCCGCCGGGACCCTTTCCAAAGATTATGTGTAAATCATTGACCATAGCAAGTACGTGATCACCGGTACGCATGGCGGGCTTCTTCCGGTGATCTGCCTCGCCTTTGAAATGCTTGCCTTTCTTTCGACATTGATGTTGGTCGGAAGAAATCGGCGATGGCCCAGGTACACATTCTTCCTGCAGCTTGCCAGGTATATACTATCGGTGTCAAGTAAACAGTGCGTGCATGCGTGGTATCCCTTGTTTGTCTGTCCTGAAAGGTTACTGAGAGCGGGCCAATCGTTGATGGTCACGAACAGCAACGCCTTTAGGTTAAATTCCTCCTGTTTGTGCTCATCCCACGTACGTACACCGTTTCCATTCCACAGCTGTAAAAGTTCTTCAACTAATGGCCTTAGGTACACATCAATGTCATTGCCGGGTTGCTTAGGGCCTTGGATGAGAACTGGCATCATAATGAACTTCCGCTTCATGCACATCCAAGGAGGAAGGTTATACATACATAGAGTCACGGGCCAGGTGCTGTGATTGCTGCTCTGCTCCCCGAAAGGATTAATGCCATCCACGCTTAAAGCAAACCATACGTTCCTTGGCTCACTTGCAAACTCATCCCAGTACTTTCTCTCGATTTTTCTCCACTGTGACCCGTCAGCGGGTGCTCTCAACTTCCCGTCTTTCTTACGGTCCTCACTGTGCCATCGCATCAACTTGGCATGCTCTCCGTTTCTGAACAGACGTTTCAACCATGGTATTATAGGAGCATACCACATCACCTTCGCAGGAACCCTCTTCCTGGGGGGCTCGCCATCAACATCACCAGGGTCATCTCGTCTGATCTTATACCGTAATGCACCGCATACCGGGCATGCGTTCAGATTCTTGTACGCACCGCGGTAGAGGATGCAGTCATTAGGGCATGCATGTATCTTCTGCACCTCCAATCCTAGAGGGCATACGACCTTCTTTGCTGCGTATGTACTGTCAGGCAATTCGTTATCCTTAGGAAGCTTCTTCTTCAATATTTTAAGTAGCTTCTCAAATCCTTTGTCAGGCACAGCATTCTCTGCCTTCCACTGCAGCAATTCTAGTACGGTACCGAGCTTTGTGTTGCCATCTTCGCAATTGGGGTACAACCCTTTTTTGTGGTCCTCTAGCATGCGATCGAACTTCAGCTTCTCCTTTTGACTTTTGCATTGCGTCCTTGCATCGACAATGACCCGACGGAGATCATCATCATCGGGCACATCGTCTGGTTCCTCTTGATCTTCAGCAGCTTCGCCCATTGCAGCATCATCGTGCACATCGTCTAGTTCCTCTGGATCTTCAGGAGCATCACCGTATTCAGGCGGCACATAGTTGTCATCGTACTCTTCTTCTTCGCCATCTGCCATCATAACCCCAATTTCTCCGTGCCTCGTCCAAACATTATAGTGTGGCATGAAACCCTTGTAAAGCAGGTGGGTGTGGAGGATTTTCCGGTCAGAGTAAGACTTCATATTCCCACATACAGGGCATGGACAACACATAAAACCATTCTGCTGGTTTGCCTCAGCCACTTCGAGAAAATCATGCACCCCCTTAATGTACTCGGAGGTGTGTCTTGAACCGTACATCCATTGCCGGTTCATCTGCGTGCATTATATAATGAAATGACCAAATTAATAGAAGTTCATCATCACATTAAAACCAAAGTACATACATAGTTCTCATCTAACAACATAAAGCTCTGCAGAGCATCTAAATTAATTAAACCATACACTGAAACTATGTAAAACGTTTCAATGCGAAAACAAATGCGATCATAATCGCAACCAATGTAACAACTGATCCAATGGCATAATGATACCAAGCCTCGGTATGAATGGCATATTTTCTAATCTTTCTAATCTTCAAGCGCATTGCATCCATCTTGATCTTGTGATCATCGACGACATCCGCAACATGCAACTCCAATATCATCTTCTCCTCCTCAATTTTTCTATTTTTTTCCTTCAAGAAATTGTTTTCTTCTTCAACTAAATTTAACCTCTCGACAATAGGGTCGGTTGGAATTTCCGGTTCAACAACCTCCTAGATAAATAAAATCTATGTCACGTTGGTCGGCATAATTGTCGTAAACAATAAATGAACCAATAGTTATGAAAAGATAATATATACCACATCCGAATCATAGACAGGACGAGGGCCGACGGGGGCGGATACCAAAACCATCGCACTATATAAGATGCAATAATAAAAGTAAGAAAATAATACAAGTATCTATCTAAACATACAAGTAAGAATATTTTCCTTTTAGAAAGAAGATAAGAACAAGAGGCTCACCACGGTGGTGCCGACGATGAGATCGGCGCGGGTGATCGACCACTACTAGGGAAAAGCCTAGCAGCAGCGCGAGTTTTAGGCCTATCAGCAGCGCGGGTACCCGCGCTACTAATAAGGCACTACAGCTAACTTATAGCAGTAGCGCGGGTGCCACCCGCGCTACAGCTAATGTATAGCAGTAGCGTGGGTAAAAACCCGCGCTACTACTAATCTGTAATCTCCGAATTTTTTTTTTAATTTTTTCGAAATTTTTTTTAATTTTTTTTCGAAATTTTCAAATTTCTAAATTATTTTAACTCAAATCTCTAATCACCCCTCATCGCTGCTCAATTTAATCTCTAATCACCCCTCATCATTCCAAATCATCTAACTTCCCGGACGGTCACCCATCCTCTCACTACTCCAGCCTGAGCACGCTTAACTTCCGGGTTCTATTCTCCCTCATTTCCAAGTCTGCACTTGTTGTTTTCCTGACAATAGTGAGATGTCAATCCTATTAACCTCAGGAATTTCGCTTGAGCATGAAGTCACACATTTCACTGTTTGAGTTTGAAACTATGTTCTAAAAAATTAGTAACACTAATATTTCTTGAATAATTAGTTTAACCACAGTTTGATCAGATTTGACCACAGTTTGACCAGATTTGACCATAGTTTGACCATAGTTTGACCAGATTGACCAAAATTCAAAAAAAAACTAAAATAATTATTTATTAACACTAATATTATTGAATAATTAGTTTGACCATAGTTTGACCAGATTTAACAAAAATTTAAAAAACTAATTTTTTTTGAACTTTTTTGCCTCTAGATCTTAAAAGCCCCGTAACTTTTTTCTGTTAGGTTTTTGAGGATTTTAAAAATGTTTAACGGGGTTCCCCCAGTTAAATTCAGATGTAACTTTTCGAGTAGATGATTTTTCATATAAAAAACTTTTTCATCCGAGTTCGTATGCAAAAGTTATGGCCATTTTACAAATTTCCAGAGAGATTTTGCAAATAAAGTCGAAATTCATATTTGTAAATTTTCCCAACAACTAGACCACATATCACATGGGAAACTTATTTTCTTTTCTTTTTTTGACATTTTTATCATTTTCTTTTATTTGTTTTAAAACTAAA
>NC_041381.1:88054261-88151456 GCF_002162155.2 Triticum dicoccoides
AAGTTGATAGCAGTAGCACGGGTTTTTAACCCTCGCTAGTACTATGGCATGGTCCAGGGGCCACTTAGTAGTAGCGAGGGTTAAAAACCCGCGCTACTGCTATCAATTTAGTAGTAGCGAGGGTTAAAAACCCGCGCTACTACTATGGCATATCCCGGGGGCACGGTAGAGACCGCTTAGTAGTAGCGAGGGTTACAAACCCGCGCTGCTGCTATCAACTTAGTAGTAGCGAGGTTTAAAAACCTGCGCTGCTAGTAAGTAGCAGTAGCGAGGGTTTTTAACCCTCGCTGCTGCTAAGATTATGTGTATAGGCTTTTCCCTAGTAGTGGACGACGGTGAAGACGGGGACGGGGCATGACGGACCGCTAAACCTAGACAAATATTGAGGAAAATGGAGCTTGGCGGTCGAGCTTGGAGGGGAGAAAGCTTAAGTAGTGTGGCTCGGGCATTCCATCGAACACCTCGTGTGCATAGGAGGTGAGCTAGAGCACCACAAAGCTCTCCCCTCGCCGGCCACGAAAAACAGAGCACTGGGAGTGCTCTGCTCGCGAGCAGGGGGTATATATATAGGCACCACCATTGGTCCCGGTTGATAGGATGAACCGGGACTAAAGGTTGGCCTGTGGTCCCGGTTTGTGCCACCAACCGGGACCAATGGTGGTGGGCCAGGAGCTAGGCCCATTGGTCCCGGTTCGTCCCACCAACCGGGACCAAAAGGTCCAGATGAACCGGGACCAATGGCCCACGTGGCCCGGCCGGCCCCCGGGGCTCACGAACCGGGTCAAATGCTCCCATTGGTCCTGGTTCTGGATTGAACCGGGACTAATGGGCTGGACCGGCCTGGACCATTGCCCCCTTTTCTACTAGTATGCTATAAGGAAGAAGTTTGCTTATGAAGAGAGTAGTAAATTTTTTATGCTTGTAGATCATGAAAAGAATGATTTAGGTGCTGGTTATATTGTTGAATTCATTCATGATGCTACTGAAAATTATTATGAGGGAGGAACATATGCTTGTAGGAATTGCAATAATGTCAAGTTTCCTCTCTATGTGCTTAAATTCTTGAAGTTATGCTTGTGTTACCTTCCTATGCTAGTTGATTATTGTTCTCATAAGTTGTTTGCTCACAAAATCCCTATGCATAGGAAGTGGGTTAGACTTAAATGTGCTAGTCATATGCTTCATGATGCTCCCGTTACGTTTCAATTCTTATCTTTTTTTTTGTGAGCATCATTGTCATCATCATGCCTAGCTAGAAAGGCATTAAAGAAAAGCGCTTGTTGGGAGACAACCCAATATTTATCCTTACTGTTTTTGTGTGTCCACAAGATTATGGTACTGTAGTAATCATGTTTTATAGCTTTTGTTTCAATAAAGTGCCAAGTAGAACCTTTGGGAAGACTTGGGTGAAGTTTATGTGATCTTGCTGTGAAAAACAGAAACTTTAGTGCTCACGAGAATAGCTGCCATTGTTTACTGGAGAGTGATTTTAGGTTTATTCTTTTTGCAGATGATTAATAGACAAATGTCTCAGGTCCAGCAATTTATTTTATAATTTTTAGGGTTCCAGAAGTATACGTTTTATACAGATTACTACAGAATGTTCTGTTTTTGACAGATTATGTTTTCTATGTATTGTTTGCTTATTTTGATGCATCTATGGCTAGTATTAAGTGGTATGAACCATAGAGATGTTAGAATACAGTAGATATTACACTAATATGAATTAAGGATGAGTTCATTGCAGTACCTAAGTGGTGGTTTTATTTTCTTATACTAACGGAGCTTACGAGTTTTGTTTTGAGTTTTGTGTGGTTGAAGTTTCAAGTTTTGGGTAAAGATTTGATGGACTATGGAATAAGGAGTGGAAAGAGCCTAAGCTTGGGGATGCCCAAGGCACCCCAAGGTAATATTCAAGGACAACCAAGAGCCTAAGCTTGGGGATGCTCCGGAAGGCATCCCCTCTTTCGTCTTCGTTCATCGGTAACTTTACTTGGAGCTATATTTTTATTCACCACATGATATGTGTTTTGCTTGGAGCGTCATTTTATTTTGTTAGTTTTGCTTGATGTTAGTTATAATAGTGTTTTGCCTCTTTAGTTTCAATAAAAAAGTCAAGGATAGCCTTTGCCATGCTTATTTTGCTAGTATACATGTTGCTGTTTGAAAAATAGAAAGTTTACCGTTGTTGCAAAGATTCCCTAGAAAAGTCATAGCATGGTCTAATGTTGAATATTTTTGCATATTGAGCCATGATAAATTTATTACAGTGGGAATTTTAGTTCATAATTTTTGGAGTCAGGGAAGTATTGATACTCTTGCATTCTTTACAGACTGTACTATTTTGAAAGATTACTGTTATGGTTGCATTGTTTGCATATGTTTGTTTGTTTAATGATTCTATTTGAAGATAGGAGTATTAAATATGCAGAGGCATTTAGTATGCAATGATGAATAATAATTTTAGTGATTTGTTACAGTAGAAAATGACAAGGTTTTGCATTGGTTTATACTAACCTATCTCACGAGTTCTTGTTGAGTTTGTTGTGAATGAAGCTTTTGATAAAAAGAGAAACCATGATATGAGAGGAATTAAGGAGACACAAAAGCTCAAGCTTGGGGATTCCCAAGGCACCCCAAGATAATATTTCAAGAAGTCTCAAGCATCTAAGCTTGGGGATGCCCCGGTAGGCATCCCACCTTTCTTCTTCAACAACTATCGGTTAGTATCGGTTGAGCCTAAGTTTTTGCTTCTTCACATGAGTTGTGCTATCCTTGCAATGTAGTTTTATTTAGCTTTGCTTGCTGTTTGAATAAAGTATCAAGATCTGAAATTATTAAATGAGAGAGAGTCTTCGCATAGTTGCATAATTATTTAGCTACTCATTGACCTTCACTTATATCTTTCGGAGTAGTTTGTCATTTGCTCTAGTGCATCACTTATACCTTTTAGAGCATGGTGGTAGTTTTATTTTGAAGAAATAGATGAACTCTCATACTTCACTTATATTATTTTGAGAGTCGTTAATAGCATGGTAATTTTCTTAATGTTAATATACTTGGTATTCAAGATATGTGAAACTTTCTTTTGAGTGAATTGAATACTAAGATAAGGTTGATGCTTGATAATTGTTTTCAGATATGGAGGTGATAATATCAAAGTCGTGCTAGTTAGGTAATTGTGAATTTGATAAATGTTTGTGTTGAAGTTTGCAAATCCTGTAGCATGCACGTATGGTTAAAGTTGTGTAACAAATTTGAAACATGAAGTGTACCTGGCTTGTGCATCCTTATGAGTGGCGGTCGGGGACGAGCGATGGTCTTTTCCTACCAATCTATCCCCCTAGGAGCATGCGTGTAGTACTTGATTTTTGATGACTTCTAAATTTTTGCAATAAGTATATGAGTTCTTTTGACTAATGTTGAGTCCATGGATTATACGCACTCTCACCTTTCTGCCTTTGCTAGCCTCTTCGTACCGTGCATTGCCCTTTCTCACCTTAAGAGTTGGTGCAAACTTCGCCGGTGCATCCAAACCCCGTGATACGATACGCTCTATCACCCATAAACCTCCTTATATCTTCCTCAAAACAGCCACCATACCTACCTATTATGGCATTTCCATTACCATTCTGAGATATATTACCATGCAACTTCCATCATCATCATGACATACATTACTTTTGTCATATTGCCATTGCATGATCATGTAGTTGACATCGTATTTGTGGCAAAGCCACCATGCATTATTTTTCATACATGTCACTCTTGATTCATTGCACCATCCCGGTACACCGCCGGAGGCATTCATATAGAGTCGTATCTTGTTCTAAGTTTCGAGTTGTAATCCTTATGTTGTAATCACTGGAAGTGTGATGATCATCATTATTAGAGCATTGCCCAAAAAAAAGAGAAAGGCCAAAAAAAGAAAGGCCCAAAAAAAAAGAAAAAAAGAAAAGGGAAATGCTACTATCTCTTTTTCCACACTTGTGCTTCAAAGTAGCACCTTGTTCCTCATGTAGTGAGTCTCATATATTGTGCTTCAAAGTAGCACCTTGTTCTTCATGTACTGAGTCTCATAAGTTGTCTTTTTATACTAGTGGGAATTTTTCATTATAGAACTTGGCTTGTATATTCCTATGATGGGCTTCCTCAAATGCCCTAGATCTTCGTGAGCAAGTGAGTTGGATGCACACCCACTAGTTTTCTTTTGTTGAGCATTCATAGCTCTAGTGCATCCGTTGCATGGCAATCCCTACTCCTCGCATTAACATCAATCGATTGGCATCTCCATAGCCTATTGATTAGCCTCGTTGATGTGAGAGTTTCTCCTTTTTTGTCTTCTCCACACAATCCCCATCATCATATTCTATTCCACCCATAGTGCTATATCCATGGCTCACGCTCATGCACTGCGTGATGGTTCAAAAAGTTTGAGATTATTTAAGTATGAAACAATTGCTTGGCTTGTCATCGGGGGTATAGAAGTTAGGAACATCTTTATGTGACAAAAATGAAGCATAACCTAACTATATGATTTTGTAGGGATGAACTTTCTTTTGCCATGTTATTTTGAGAAGACATGATTGCTTTGATTAGTATGCTTGAAGTATTATTATTTTTGTGTCAATATGAACTTTTGTCTTGAATCTTTCGGATCTAAATATTCATATCACAATTAAGAAGATTTACATTGAAATTATGCCAAAGTATCACTCTGCATCAAAAATTCTTTTTTATCATTTACCTACTCGAGGACGAGCAGGAATTAAGCTTGGGGATGCTTGATACGTCTCCAACGTATCTATAATTTTTGATTGCTCCATGCTACTTTATCTACTGTTTTAGGCAATATTGGGCTTTATTATCCACTTTTATATTATTTTTGGGACTAACCTATTAACCGGAGGCCCAGCCCAAATTTGCTGTTTTATGCCTATTTCAATGTTTCGAGGAAAAGGAATATCAGACGGAGTCAAAATGGAACGAAATCAACTGGAGAAGTTATTTTTGGAAGGAAACCCACCTGATGGACTTGGACTCCACATCAGAAGATACGGGAGGTGCCCACGAGGGTGGGGGGCGTGCCCACCCCCCTGGGTGCGCCCCCTGCCTCGTGGGCCCCCTGTAGCTCCATCGACGTACCCCCTGCTCCTATATATACCAATATACCCTGAAACTTCCAGAACAGAAGATAGATCGGGAGTTCCACCGCCGCAAGCCTCTGTAGCCAGCAAAAACCAATAGGGACCCTGTTTTGGCACCCTGCCGGAGGGGGATCCCATCACCAGTGGCCATCTTCATCATCCTGGCGCTATCCATGACGAGGAGGGAGTTTTTCACCCTCGGGGCTGAGGGTATGTACCAGTAGCTATGTGTTTCATCTCTATCTCTCTCGTGTTCTCTCTCGTGCTCTATGGCACGATTTTGATGTATCCCGAGCTTTGCTATTGTAGTTGGATCTTATGATGTTTCTCCCCCTCTACTCTCTTGTGATGAATTGAGTTTCCCCTTTGAAGTTATCTTATCGGATTGAGTCTTTTATGAACACTTGATGTTTGTCTTGCGTGGGATAACCGTGGTGACAATGGGTTATTCTATTGATCCAATTGATGTATGTTTTGGTGATCAACTTGCGGGTTTCGTGACACTTGGGAACCTATGCATAGGGGTTGGCAGACGTTCTTGACTCTCCGGTAGAAACTTTGGGGCACTCTTTGAAGTACTTTTATGTTGGTTGGATGAATCTGAGATTGTGTGATGCATATCATATAATCATGTCCACGGATACTTGAGGTGACAATGGAGTATCTAGGTGACATTAGGGTTTTTGTTGATTTGTATCTTAAGGTGTTATTCTAGTACGAACTCTTTTATAGATCGATCCGAAAGAATAGCTTTGTGGTGGTTTCGTACCCGACCATAGTCTCTACGTTTGTTCTCCGTTATTAGTGGCTTTGGAGTGACTCTTTGTTGCATGTTGAGGGCTTTTCATATGTTCTATCTATGTTATTATTGTTGAGAGAACTTGCACTAGTGAAAGTATGAACCCTAGGCCTTGTTTCCTATCATTGCAATACCGTTTACGCTCACTTTTACCACTTGTTACCTTGCTGTTTTTATTATTTCAGATTACAAAAACCTATATCTACTATCCATATTGCACTTGTATCACCATCTCTTCGCCGAACTAGTGCACCTATACAATTTACCATTGTATTGGGTGTGTTGGGGACACAAGAGACTTTTTGTTATTTGGTTGCAGGGTTGCTTGAGAGAGACCATCTTCATCCTACGCCTCCTACGGATTGATAAACCTTAGGTCATCCACTTGAGGGAAATTTGCTACTGTCCTACAAACCTGTGCACTTGCAGGCCCAACAACGTCTACAAGAAGAAGGTTGTGTAGTAGACATCACTCACCGTTGGAACAGATGTCATCCATTCATTGGACAGGAGGCGCCTATGATACGTCGACATGTTGCACGGCTCAACAGAGGCCCATTCCGGTGAAAAGGCCGGCTCGTTTGACTTGGTAAAAAGGTAACGGGCCGGCCCACGAAAAGCCTGTTAACGGCCTATTTGTATATACCCATTTATGGCCCGTTGACTCACGGCCCGTTACGGCCTATCGGAATTAAGCCCAGCAGCTTCGTATGGGCCGTCGAATATGATTCCAACCCATTGTAACTTCCAGTCCATGTATGTCCCATGATGTCTTTCAGCCCATATGAGGCCATTTGTAACTCTTGGCCCATTAACGGCCCGTGGTGAATCTGGCCTGCAATGAACAGTGTACCGCTTTATACCCATTAACGGCCCATTATTCCATTGGGACGTTTCCAACCCGTGTTATCTTTCGGCCTTCTCAGGGCCCATTTATTCTTGGGCTCATTTCTAGCATTCGGTTACTTACGGCCCGTTACTAGCCTTTTTTGCTTGTGGGCCAAATTCAGCCCGTGGTTACAATCGGCCCGTTTGCGGCCTGTTAATCTGTTGGGCCATCTTCATAGCGTCATCATATATAGCCCATTAACGATGGCCCATTATTGTCGGCCCATGAACGGACGATTCCAAATCTTGCCCATTTACGGCCCATAACGCGGTCTCTTATTGGCCCATGTTTGGCCTATCAATCATACATCACGTAGAAGGACCATTGATTCTACGGCCCGTAGAAGGCCCATTGTTTCTATGGCCCTTAGAAGGCCCATTGTTTCTACAGCCCGTAGGAGGCCCATGGTAACTACAATAAATATGTAGCCCATGGTTATTGTGGCCTAGTTTTAAAAAATAGGTTATTGCGGCCACTAGCAAACCGCGAAAAAAGAACTGCACTGACTACAAGCAAAAAAATAAACAAGATAACAAGGAAATAAATAAGCAAGCAACTTATGTTATGCTATCACGGCTATTACACATATTACATACACTGGGCATCAAAGTTCGCCATCAATGCAAATATAGGGAACAAAGCAGCATATCATATACAATGGTTGTCAAAGTGTTGGGGAACGTAGCAGAAATTCAAAATTTTCTACGCATCACCAAGATCAATCTATGGAGATACTAGCAACGAGAGAGAGGGGAGCGCATCTTCATACCCTTGAAGATCGCTAAGCGGAAGCATTACAAGAACGTGGTTGATGGAGTCGTACTCGTGGCGATTCAAATCGCAGAAGATCCGATCTAGCGCCGAACGGACGGCGCCTCTGCGTTCAACACACGTACAGCCCGGGGACGTCTCCTCCTTCTTGATCTAGCAAGGGGAGAGGAGAAGTTGAGGGAGAGCTCTAGCAGCACGACGGCATGGTGGTGGAGCTTGCAGTTCTCCGACAGAGCTTCGCCAAGCACTACGGAGGAGGAGGAGGTGTTGGGGAGGGAGAGGGCTGCGCCAGGGGCAAGGGTGAAGCTCCCATGCGCCTCCCCAATATATATAGGGGTGTAGGGGGCTGGTTTCTTGCCCTCCAAGTCCATTGGGGCGTTGGCAAAGGTGGGAGGAAAGAAATCCCATCATTTCCTTCCCCACCGATTGTTATCCCCCTTTTTTAGGGATCTTGATCTTATCCCTTCGGGATATGATCTTATTCCTTCTAAGGGGGCATCTTGGTGCACCTTGACCAGGGGTGTGGGGCCTTGCCCCCACTACCCACGTTCATGTGGGTCCCCCCATGCAGGTGGGCCCCACTCCAGAACCTTCTAGAACCTTCCCGGTACAATACCGAAAAATGCCGAACATTTTCCGGTGGCCAAAATAGGACTTCCCATATATAAATCTTTACCTCCAGACCATTCCGGAACTCCTCGTGACGTCCAGGATCTCATCTGGGACTCCGAACAACATTCGGTAACTGCACACTAATTCCCATAACAACTCTAGCGTCACCAAACCTTAAGTGTGCCCGTCGAAGACTAGGTCTCCTTGGATGTCAACAACGTAGTTCAGGTTTCCAAACCTGATGTGGTGGCCGGGGGCATAACTATCGACCTGCTCGAGGCGGCTGATCAAGTTGACATGAAGCACAAAGCCACCAAACACAAAAACCTACCCAGGGAGAAAAATTTCCTTGGACACAACATCATTGTTGATGAAGAGGTGAGCCATCGATCCTTCTGTCAACGATACGGCAGAGCTCTCAACGAAAGCACCAATGTCGGTGTCATAACCGGCAGATCTCGGGTAGGGAGGCCCAAGCAGTACGTCTGACAATCAATGGTAACTATGGACAAAGGACACAGTGTTTACCCAAGTTCGGGCCCTCTTAATGGAGGTAAAATCCTACTCCTGCTTGATTATATTCGTGGGTAGAAGTTACAAGAGTTGATCTACCTCGAGATCGATTCGGCGAACCCTAGATTAGCTAGCCTAGCAATGTTGTGATCCTGCCTCCGATCTACCCTCCGGTTTATATTGACACCGGAGGGGCTTAGGGTTGTACAAAGTCGTTTTTACAGAAAGTAATAACAATCCAAACACCTATACTTGCCATCCACGCATACGGGAGTCCCCACCGGAGACGAGAGGTGATCTTCTGCCTTGTATCTTGGCGGCCCATCAGTCCGGCCCACATCGACAGACCAGTCTTCTGAGGACCCCCTAGTCCAGGACTCCCACAATAGCTTCCACCAGCCTTGCTCCACTTCCCATCTTCCCACGTTGCTGCATGTGGAACATCCAGCATGTGGATCTTCTTTAATTGTTTGCTTAAAACGTATCTCGGCCGGCGTACTTTCCATCTTGCAATCTCGTCCTCAAACCGTTTTTTTATAAAACCACCATGCTGCTATCTTTCCCTTATTACATGGAATATGCTTCTTTTTTGTTGGTGTATGTGCCTTCAACTCATGTTATTGGGTAATAATTGTTTCCTTTCTACCTCCTTTTGCAAACAGGGCTATCCATTTCACCTCGCTGCTATGGCGACCATTTGGTGAACTACACAGATCACTTTTTCTGAAGAGTGTTTTGTGCAGTTCTGCCAAAATGTCAAATGGGCAACGTTTTTACATTTCTGTGGGACTGCAAAAAAGGAGATTGGTTTTGCTATCCTCCTCATCCAACTCCGTGCCTAATCTTCTTCAACAAGTAGTTAGTCCTAAAGAGAGATCACAGAGGTGATCGGCTTCTATTTGTGTGTGTTATGTTTCATCACAACGGGTTCCACTATTATTTTAATCACACCGATGGAATATCTTTGCAAACAGGGATGATCAGCTCGATTTTAGTGGAGCTGCACAAAATGATCGGATTGTGATGTTGCTCCATACACCAATTTTAGGCTACAAAGCTGGGTGAAACTAGCTGCCAACCAATGAACACTATGCCCAGGAAATGGAGTCGTGCCTACGAACAAAATCGATCAATTATATATTTTTCTTTATTTGCACACCTTCTCACAACTTTGTCTTCAGTTGTGATGTGAATATTGGCGCTGATCTGCGAACCATTGAGATGCATGAGCATCCATGGTTGTTTCATTTGTATTTGACGATGGAATGTTGTAACGAGACAATCTTGAGGCAAGAGGACACATGAATCCTAAGTTGAAACCTTCATAGCATCATAGTACAATTTCATTAGGCTAGCCATAGTGGGAGTAACTTAAGTAGTAACATAACATATCCCAAGAAAAAATTGCTTATGTGGCATGGAGTTATGGAGGAAAGAGATGCTTGTGGTAACATAATATGTTACTGTAACATAACACACCCCGAGGTAAAATGAGTCTATATCTCAATTAATGAAGGCTTACATGTTACAATAAGTATGTTTACTACCCAGTATGAAGGTAGTAACATAGGCTACTCCACTATGCATGTTACTAGTCTAAGTTACTCCCCACTATGACTAGCCTCATGCTGGAAAATTATTCGTATGTATAAAGCAATCCTGAAGGATTGATAGCAATGCCAGAAACAATTCAACTTTGTTTCGCCAACATGTGGGACATCCTTCATCCGGCTCCACCTGCCATACAGCAATATTGAGTGCACAACTGCAGGGAAGATTCACCCCGGTCATTGCACTGCAGTAATAATGACTAATGAGCACTCAAATCACAGAGCCCCACCTTCGCCATAGTAAGTTGCTCGGACGAAGCAACCATCATTTCTCTCTCCGTTGAATCCGCTGCTACTCCAATATTCCCAGAGTAACAAGTTGCTCGGGCGAAGAAACCATCACTTCACCTTTCCCACAGTAAGTACTGCCTCTCTTTTTAATCTAGAAAAAACCACACGCGAATATTGGATGGTTGCAGCACAACAACTGAATCAAAAATCGAAACCAACCAATGAACTACTACTAATGGTCAGCATTTGCTAGTACCATGTACTCCGTATGTCCATGTATATAGGGCTTAATGCGTATTCCGAGACTAACTTTGGCCCTGTTTGGATCCATGGGTTAGAGTTAGTTTGAGCTAGTTGGGGCTCAAACAACCCTAAAGTATCAAAACATGAGGGTTACTAGCAAGATGCCCATGCGTTTCACGGAACATCAAGTTGCATTTGTATGAGTAGTTTATCTTGTGGGAGAACAGGATGAACGAGGGAAGGCCTTATTTGCAAATGTGGAGAGGGGTGTGGGTATCTTTTTGCAAAATTGCCATTGTTTCCTTCCTAACTGTCAGATATAAATCTGACGGTCTATATTGCAGAATGGCAGGCACACCATCATCACCAACTCTGTTTTTTACTAGTTAGTTTCACATGCTTCTCATGTTTGCACACATGTAAACGCACACTTGACTAAATTATGTACGGTAGACCATACTGCACAAGTTCTCCTCTTATATACTACGTAGTACATTTCGCTTCCTACTCATCAATGGCAGCCTCATGCTAGGTAACCGAATTGGCCATGGATGCGATTCAAACTTCTCGCCACACATGCCTGTTCGTGTCTATCGGCTGATGATAGGAATAGGTATGTGAGGGGCTAGTGCGTGCTTTTTAAAAATACAAAGAGGTCGGTGCTGATTCATGGTTGTTTCTAGAACAACGTAGAGAAATGTGCTTTGTATTGTAGCCACGAATCCAAGCATCATGGGCCGTCGGATGGGTCCAATCAACGATAGAAATTGCATTCTATTGCTTGGATTCAAACTTTCAAAACTGCTACACTATATAGTAGTATAGATAAGAGTAGAGAAATTGGAGCAAGTTGCACCAAACCCACCAAAAAAACTATCCCACCCAAGAGGTGCTAATTGGATCTCTATCCTGCTAGACAAGTGGTGCTAATTGGAGCTAGTTCTCATGGGGCCCACTAAAAATCACTTTTCTCTCTCCATCAAGTGCACTTATTGTTAATCTAACCCTGTCATCCAAACACCTCCTTGGCTAGAGTTAGTTCAGGGTTAGTCATGAGTTAGTCTAACCTCTAGCTAAGTTAGAGTATCCAAACAGGAGCAGTATAGGACATGCAAGTTGCTCAAAGCATACCGTCAAATTCGTACGTGAAAGGGTGTTTTTTTTAAACTGAACGTGAAAGGATCTTCGAATGATATAATTTGAAAATTGCATAAAATCTTATCAATAGTCAAAGGCAACCTCGAAGAATACATTAGGCCCTATATAAAATCTTTTATCAATAGTCAAAACCAAGGGTTACTACTACACCAAACAAGTTCAAAACGAGAAACTGGACCCACTCACGGCACGGCGCGCATGTCTTGTTTGGTCCATCGGTCAAAGAGCTTCCTCTCCTTGGCATAACAATGGAGTACAGTAATTTTTTTTAGAATGCTCTTGGCATGTCGCTAAGATGTGATGAGTTAAGCGAGCTCAATATACGGCACAATCGCCAGCCCGCCGCACTTTGAGAGAGACGAGGAGCGAGAAGCTATACTGGCTGGTGGATTACTAGATCTAGGTGTCGCACAGAGGCCCAGAAATACGGTGATAGCATGGGTTGACCATGTATGATGTAACTACACTAGGCTGCCATGTTTAAAAGGAATATGAGCACGAAGAGAAGAGGTGCAGGCACCGACACATGTACTCTTTGCCTCTTTACCTAATACTCATGCGCGGGTACACGGTGAGCTCATTTCTGTACGAAGAGGCAGCTCACCAAATAATTTGGCGATTGTAGTATTTGTTCATGGGAACCACGCATGGACGAATCAAAGTTCGATCATGATGCGGTGGCGCATTTTTTATAAATTAAGTTATTGTATTTGATGGCACGTACGCAACATTATTTTCTCAATGGAACGTGAATCGTGCACGCACTGAATGATGGAGCACGGGATGGTAGCCATAGACATGGTCGGCCCTTTTTGGAGACTAATACACTACTTTTGATGTGTCCTGTTAACTCGCAAACGAGGAGAAGTTTTATTTTTTTGAAATAAACGAGGAGAAGCTTTGCTTACTACTAGTACGACCTCTCCCTCGCTCACGCGTGCGCGCGGTGGCTTGCAGGACGAGGAGAAGCTTTTGCTTTACGATAGTGCGCTTAATACATGCGATGGACGTGCAGCAGTTCATTTGGTGTCAGATTGCCAGAAGTAGGGGTATATTGTAGTACCATCATCATTGTTCGACTTCCGGAAGAGGCGAAGAGCCAAGCGCACGGTCACCTACTCACCGTAAAACCGGTCGTGTTTGCACGAATTTTTTGACATAATACAATTTGAATGGATTCCTCCAGTGGTCATCACACATGAGCCAATCGCTTCACACCCTTCCTCCGCGCTCCATTTTGTCTTGCATTCCTTCGTCCGTCTAGCACGCTGACAAGTGGGCCCCATGCTCATGTATGCCAACATGATAGTCAATTATTTTGCCAGAGTCAGCTATCACACCCTTTCGATGCCACGTCTATGTACCCACTAAAAACAAGTTAGACTTGGTAGGTTCAACCAGTTCCCTAGGTGTTTGGAGAGGAAGTGGCCATCGTGAGGCGGTTCTATAGGTGGGCAGGCGGCCAAAAGCAGGGGAAAATATGCGAACCAGCTAGACGAGAGATTTGGTTGATTTTATATGCTGAATAATGTAAAATATTATGAGTGGAGACGCTCCACCTCGAGGTTCCTTGCTCCTTCTCGGTCGTCGGGAATCTATGTTCTTCCACTCGTTTTTTTACGTGAGAATTGTTCATCCTTTTGCCAACACGCGGGATCAAGGTGCACGTGTCATGCAAGAAAATGGAGATAAGCAGTGCGTAAGTGAGTCGTGCACTTCCATGGCACGTACTACGCAATAATTTTTCTCCTCGATGGCACGTGAATCATGTATGTAGACAGAGCACGGGGTGGTAGCCATGGACTAAATAAGTAACTTTGATGTGTCCCGTCAAATTGCAGAACGACGAGAAGCTTGCTTGCTATGCCCTCTCCCTCACCCACATGTGCGGGGTTGCTCGCGGCACGAGGAGAAGCTTCTTCTTACAATTATAGTGGGCTTTATAGTACAAGCGGTGGATGTGCAGCAGTCATTCGGTGTTAGATTGCCAAAAGTACATATATACTGTAATAGTACCATCATCATATTGTTCATATTCCGGAAGAGGCGAAGAGCCAAGCGCATGGTCACCTACTCACAGTATAATTGGTCATGTTTGCATGATTTTTAACATACAATCTGAGTGGATAGCTCCCGTGGTCATCACACATGAGCGGATGTATAGGTGGGCTAGGTGGGCAGGCGGAAACAATCTGAGTGCTAAAAGAGTTGATTCAATGCTTGGTTTTGTTTGGATTATCCAATTATGACCATTGGATAGAGTGAATCAATGGCTTACATTCAAAGTTATTCTCATACTATAGAATAGTATAGGAACATGGAGAGATTTTGTTGACGTTATATCGCTGAATAATATAAAATATTATGAGTGCAGATGCTCCATCGCGAGGTTTTTTGCTCCTTCTTGGTGTTCGAGAATCTATGTTCTTCCACTCTTTTGTTTAAGACGTGAGCTTTGTTCATCCTTTTGCCGACACGCGGGATATCTAGCATCAAGGTGGACGTGTCATGTAAGAAAATGGAGATATGCAGTGCGTAAGTGAGTCATGCACTTCGATGGCACCTAGTACTATGCAATATTTTTTTCTCCTCGATGGCACTTGAATACTGCACGTACTCAATGACGGAGCACGGGATGGTAGCCATGGACATGGTCGTCCCTTTTTGAAGAGAGTACTACATAACTTTGATGTGTCCCGTCAACTCGACGAGAAGCTTTCTTACTACGCCTACTCCCTCGCCAACGCGTGCGCGGTGGCTCGCAGCACGAGGAGAAATTTTTGCTTACAAGCGGTGGATGTGCAGTAGTTCATTTGGTGTCAGAATGCCAGAAGTACTACTATAGTACCATCATTATTGTTCGACTTCCGGAAGAGGAGAAGAGCCAAGCGCAAGGTCACCTACTAACCTAGTACAGTAGTATACTATAGCCAAAGCCGGTCCACCTTTTTAGAGCATGGTTCATTAATATAGGCGGCTCTTGCAGTGGCACATCATTTAGAGCAAGTACTCTCTTCGTAGGAACAAAGGGAGTGAAAAAAGTTGGAGTGGATGCTAGATTGCCAATTAAAACATGATTACCTAGGAAACAAAATCCTATAACATTCCATCATATGAATCAAACGACTAATGTAGGAAAATTATGAGGGGGGTATCTCCAACAGTGTTCCTCGGCTCGCACCTAGCATCACGGTGGTTGAACTTGGAGTCATTCATCTGGTACACGTGGCATCTCAGACCTGGACATAAGGTGACGTACACCATCAAGGATAATGTTGTCCTCAAAGCCGGAGGTCCATGGTCAAGGGGGTAAGGGCGGACGCGACCTCTCACTTTGTCCGCCATTTGAAGCAGCGCGGCCGAGGGCTAGCATACTCCAATACTAGGTTGGCTCTATGTGATGTGGCAACTTCATATACTAACCGGATGCTGGCTATACTACTACGGTACTCACACTCCAATAAGTGACTTGAAAACCATTCATAAATTGAGTTTATGACATGCATTTGCAAATGTACCATTCGTTACATACAACAAGTCATCAACACACAACAACAACAACAACAACAAGGATACATGTTGGATTATAGATTATTTCCAACAAAACATTCTACAAATACTAAAGTTTTCATCACACAACAAATAAAAAGCAATGAAATGAACTTCAGCTCAACCAATCCTCGGTGTTGGAAATGCTTGCTTTGAACCATATGTGCTCTGGGAAGGTCCAGCTATTGTCAATATCAAGAGCAACGCAGGACTGATCATCCTGGCATAAGCGGCATATATCAGGCCCAGGGTAGGGAACCACCGCAATGTCCGAGTGTAACATCCCAATTTTCAATTTGGATGTTATACATAGATCATCATATGCGTATCATATTTATTCTTGCATTTTGGTTGAGATCCTAGAAATCTTAAGCAACTCAAGGACCCATGGAGAGAGTTGGAGGTTTCACAAAACTCCTATTTGAATTTATTTCAAATTTGAAGAGAAGGATCAATTTGGTTTTATTATTTTTCTCTCCAATTATTTCCAATATTGAAAATAAATGAGAGAAGATAATATGACTTCTTCAAATTCAGAGAAATATTGGAGAAAGAATTTTAAAATCAAATTATTATTTTCTGGTATTTTATTTGCTATTTTTATTTGAATTAGAAAAATAGGCATTTTTCAAAATTGCATTTTTAGGCCAGAAAAATGTTCACTTTGTTCTAAATATTATTATTTAGACGGTGAAAATTTTTTTTGGCATTTTTTTAGAACTTTTTTTATATTTTATTAGGATTTGTATTTTTGGGTGAAATTATTTTAAAAAAAGTTTCCCGGACTGACTGCGCCGAAGCCCAGCCGGCCCACTCCCGCGCGCCACCGCCGCCGCTGCTTCGCGCGCCGCCGTCGCTGCCCTCGCCGACGCCGCCACCGCCCCGCCGTTCGCCGCCGATGTCGCCGCCCGCTGTTGCCGCCGCCGCCGTCGGGTTTTTCTCCCGAACCGGTACGAATCGGACCCCGGTTTTTTTGTTTTTCGGTTTATTTCTTTCATGGTAGAAACTTCCGTGTGCAGCCACAAGCCATTATGGGCTCTGGCATAGTTGAGTAAGTTGCATGAGCTATTGAAGAGGTAGACGAGCAGATGTAGAGGGTTGTAGGTGGTATTGTCTACCCAGAGTAGAGAGTTAATGCTTCAGAAAGGCTATGTCTTGATCGTACGATCATGGATGCGGTCGAGTCTTGTGGGGAAAAGTGTGCAAACCTCTGCAGAGTGTATAAACTAATCATGGTTAGCCGTGTCGCCGATTATGGACATCTTGAGTATCTGGTACTTGAATCTATTGATATTATCTCATCACGTTACTCTAATTAATTATAATGTTGGGTTAATGATGATACTTTTAATTGGGATTTGAGATGGGGTTACCTTCTCAAATAATGGGCAACATGGGAGTAGTTAAATAAATTTATTCCTTTGTTGTAGGGAAAAACTAGCTTTATGAAAAATCATGAAACTTACAGCCTCCACCAGCCAAATATTGCATGTAGATAAAGTTCTTGCATAATCATTGCTTTACAGTGTAACTATGCCAGCATATTCCATGTGCTGACCCATTTCGGGCTGCAGCGTCTTATGTTGCAGATTACTCAGACGACGAATAAGGTATGGTAGGTCATTGTTTTGCACTCAGCGATGTCGTTGTAGTTGATGGACTCATTTACCTTCGAAGCCTTCTGCTGTTATTTAGATTAGATGGCCTTCAACCATGATTTATTTATGTAATAATACTCTTTATGAGTACTCGATATAATAAGTGTGTGATTGAAACTCTGTTATAATTCCTCGAGTATTGTGCGTGTCAGCATTACCGATCCAGGGATGACACTAATGCACAGAGACTTGACCATTTGAGGTCTGGTCGCTACAAGATGGTATCAGAGCACATGTTGACTGTAGGACGCGACCACTAGAATGAGCCACAAGATTTCTCTTCTCTACTCATTTATAATTCTCCTCTCTTTCTACTCTATAGATGGCGGATCCCAGGAACAAGTTCACTCAGCCGAATGACGACACCCCTTTCGGAAATCACTTGAAGGAAGTCACTAAGTATTTAAACATTGGATTACCAAGCTTCACGGGGACTTTCTCTACATCTGTACCAGAAGAGGAGAGCTGGAAGATCAAAGTCTGGATACCTGGGAGGACCTTTACGCCAACAACGCAGCCCATTGATTTCTACCTGGATGCACCAAGCTGGAGTATTGGAAAGACTATGGCCGCACATATCACCTTTGGACGCATATGTGAGGTGTATCACAAGGAGCTGGAGAATACCATCTACCAGATATGTGGTCGCCGAGATGACAAATGGGAGATGATTTGTACCGGGACGGATGGATCAATCGCAGCTTACATTCAAGAGATGGGAGATCATATTCGTCGATAGGAGAATCAACAAATTATTCACATGAAGAAGATCAAGAAACTGGTGAGGAGGAACAACGAGCTGGAAGAGGAGATCGAGTCCACACGCGATGGATACGAGGAGGAGATTGCAATATTGGTAAAAAAGAATGACGACCTGACAAAGAAGCTAGGAGTATTCATGGGAGACCCCGTGCCAAAGGAGGACAACCAGCCAGGAGACTACATCATCCTCGACGACACCGACTCCTACCCTGATAGCGATGATGACTACGTTGATGAAGCTGGAGCAGATATTATGGAGTCTTCTTCTGATGAAAATTTCTAGACGACCACCATTGTAATTAGTACTATTTTCCCTCCAAGTAGTTGCAATGATCGAGTTTGTAGTGATAAGTTAGACTGCTTTTGTGTGTCTTGTATGCTATTGATTGAAGTGAAATTGATCGTGTTTGTCTCATGAGCATTATGGGTAGTGAATCTATCTTAGACCCCAATTCTATTCTGTTATCTCACCCCTTCTAAACCTATCAGATGCCTCCGAGATGTGACAATGGATTTCCCTTCCCACCGGAGCTCACTCAGTTGATCCAGCAGCAGAATACCTTGATGCAACTTTTAGTCCAGAATCAAAACCAAGGCAACAACAACAACAACCAACCACCACCACCCCCTATTGATCACCTAGCCCGTTTCCTAAGGTTGAATCCGCCGGTGTTCTCTAGTAGCACCGAGTCGATTGTTGCAGATGATTGGATCCACAAGATTGGAAGGGAGCTGACCAATGTAGGATGCACAGATGCGGAGAGAGTGCGTTTTGCCGCACATCAGCTTGATGGACCCGCAGCATCATGGTGGGAGAATTTCACAGCCACTTACCCCATTGACACTGGTACATGGGATCAGTTTCAGCAAGCTTTCTGCACTGCCCATGTTTTAGCTAGAGCTATGAGCATTAAGAAGCGAAGTTTTGCAACTTGCGCCAAGGAGGACATACAGTGGGCCAATATGTGGATGAGTTTAGTAAGTTAGCACGTTATGCCCCTGATGACGTAGCTACAGATGCCGCTAAGGAGGAGAAGTTTCTGGAAGGACTGAATGATGAGTTGAGAATGCAGATGATGGTGGCAACATTCAACAACTACTAGGATTTGGTAGACATGGATCTTATGATTGAAGGCAAGCAGCAACAGATTGATAATCGCAAGAAGAAGTATGGACAGGGGAGGTACACTTCAGGAGCTCAACAGAAGCCCCGCTATTCCCCATTCTCGAGAGGACATACCCACAACCATGGAGGACACACGCACAATGGAGCAAGTTCGCACAACCATAGTGGCCCCAAGAATGGCAACGGGAATGGAGGAAGCAGCAGCCAGAACCGTTCCAACCCTTCAACACCAGCCAAGAGGGATCTGAGCCACATTACCTGTTTCAAGTGCCAGAAGACTGAACATTATGCCATTGAATGTCCTGAAGCAAAGAATGGAAACGGCAATGGAGGTTCTACCAAGAAGCCCAACCCCTTCACCAAAGGGTAGGTGAACCACATCAGCGCGGAGGAGATTGAGGATCAACCCGACGCAGTCGTTGGTAAGTTTTTGATTAATGCATTTACCACACTCGTTCTTTTTGGTACTGATGCATCGCATTCATACATATCAAGGGGGTTTGTGGATAAGTATAACCTTCCAACCCAAGCCCTTAGGTCACCCATGTTAGTAACCTTGCTAGGAGCAGAGTATATGACTAACTTATGGTGTGATCGGTTACCCTTAAGGATTGGTAACAATATGTTTCCCTCGGACCTAATAATTTTGGAGTCACAAGGATTAGATATAATATTAGGCATGGATTGGTTATCGAAGTATGGAGGGAACATTGATTGAGGTAGTAAGTCGATATTCCTCACCACCCCAGAAGGAAGAAGGATCAAGTATGTATCCCGGCATGTGCCGAAGAGGACTCAAGTGAATTCCTTATCAGGAGTTGTACAGGAGGAAGTACCAGTGGTGAAGGATTACCCCGACGCATTTTCGACGGAGTTGCCAGGCATGCCACCGGATCAAGACATAGAGTTTTTGATTGAGCTATTGCCAGGCACTGGGCCAATATCAAAGAGACCGTATCGGATGCTCGCAAAGGATTTGGAATAAATTAAGAAGCAGATTAAGGAGTTACTGGACAAAGGTTACATACGACCAAGTTCATCACCTTGGGGAGCCCCAGTGCTTCTAGTGGAGAATAAGGATGGATCATTAAGGATGGTTGTTGATTATCATGCGTTGAATGAGGTGACGATCAAGAACAAATACCCTTTGCCAATGATCAATGATTTGTTTGAGCAGTTGCAAGTAGCTAAAGTTTTCTCTAAGATAGATCTTCGATCAGGTTATCACCAGCTGAAGATTTGAGAGCAGGATATACCAAAGACAACTTTCACCAGAAGGTACTGGCTATATGAGTATACCGTTATGTCATTTGGTCTGACTAACGCTCCTGCCTATTTCATGAACATGATGAACAAAGCGTTTATGGAGTTTTTGGATAAGTTCGTCGTGGTGTTCATTGATGATATATTGGTCTACTCGAAGAACAAAGAAGAGCATAAAGAGCATTTGTGTTTGGTTCTTGAGAAGCTCAGAGAACATTAGTTGTATGCCAAATTCAGCAAGTGTGAGTTTTGGTTAAAGGAAGTTGGATTTCTCGGACATGTTATATCCGGAGAAGGAATAGCAGTAGACCCTACCAAGGTTGTTTCTGTGACTAAATGGGTGGCACCCACATCAGTTGGAGAGATCAGGAGTTTTCTCGGACTCACAGGATATTATCGGAGGTTCATTGTGAATTTCTCCAGGACTGCAAAGCCCATGACAGAGTTGTTGAAGAAGGACACCAAGTTTAAATGGACTGAGGAATGTGAAGCTAGTTTTCAGGAATTGAAGAAACATTTGGTTACATCCCCAGTGCTGATTCTTCCAAACCAACGAAAGGATTATCAAGTGTATTGCAATGCTTCACATGGAGGACTTGGAGCAGTGCTTATGCAGGAGGGAAGAGTTGTCTCATATGCCTCACGACAGCTTAAATTTCATGAGATGAATTATGCTACGCATGATTTGGAGTTAGCAGCTGTAGTGCATGCGCTGAAGACATGGAGACATTTCCTCATCGGAAACCACTCTGAGGTATACACGGATCATAAGAGTTTGAAATATATCTTCACAAAAAAGGAGTTGAACCTCAGGCAAAGGAGATGGTTGGAGCTCATTAAGGATTATGATATAAAATTGCACTATCATCCCGGAAAGGCCAATGTAGTACCAGATGCATTGAGCCGCAAGAGTTATGTTAATACGCTCATGACCGGAGGATTACCCAAGGAGTTAGCTTTATAATAAAAGTAGCATTGTCTTTACAATCGCGATACATGTCATTCGAACATGGCACTCTTCGAGCACTGAGGCTCTATTAAACGAGCGCCTTCTAAGACTTTTTTGAAATAGCGCTCGGCCAGGTCCTGGCCTTCCACCGCACTCTGGGTTGCAATAGCGGTGGTTTCCATCCCAGCCCAGTATGTTTTAACACGGGCAAGAGCCATCCGCGCACCCTCTATGCACGCCGACCTCTTCAAAGCATCGATATGCGACACAGTACCAAGGAATTGTTGGACCAATCCAAAATAGCTGTCCAGCCTTGGTCCTTGTGGCCAAAGATGATCCATGACAGACCTCATAGCAAGCCCAGACAACCTGTGGAGTTTGGCCCATGTGGCCATCTTTTCATTCAAGGGCAGCGGACGCGGCGGGGCACTGAACTGCGACCAGAATAACATCTCACCTTTATGGTCTTTCCGATCTTTGAAAAACTCGGTCGCATCAGCAGCACTCTTTTCCAGGTCCGCATACGCATCCGCCGCACTCCATAACTGATCCAGAGGGGCATACTTCAGATCTCCGAATTTAATCCATAACAAATAGGGATTCCCAGCCACAATATCTCCGGCTTCACGAAGCTCCTCCCTCATCCCCCTCATTTCAGAGCGGGTTTCCTTGGCTGCCTCCAGGGCCTTCTTCAGGTCAGCCGCTTTTGCTTGATTTTCCTTTTCAAGGAGCTCACGGTGGTTGGCGGCATCTTCCATCTCGGTAGCCATCTGGGCTATCTTTTCTACGCTCCGGCAATGAGCAGCCTGTTCAGCCCTTAACTCTTCGACCGCCTTCAGAGCGGCTGCATCACTTATTCAGGCTAGCTCCTTGGCTCGGGCAAGCTCCGCCCGAAGGGTCTCCACGGCAGCAGCTCCATCTGTAGTCAAAGCATATTATAGATACTAGCATCATGCTCCTCTTAAACATTTGCTGACAAGCCAAATATACATACCCTGGGCCTCGTCAAGCCGCTTGTTAACCAGCGAGATGTCAGCATCAGCCACGTCCAGCTGCCGCTTTAGTTCGGCAAAATCAGCGGATCGGTCGGCCGCCAGATCCTCAGCCACCTGTACATAAAGCAGCTAGCTCATTACCAGAGATTATGATCCTCTGTTCGCCACGTTGATAGTAACCAGAGTCTCAGGGGCTACTATCTATGCAGAGCACGCTTAGCATGTGCGGTATCATCAAAAATACATTTTTGCATACCTCAAAGCCTCTCAGCAGACTTGTAAAAGCTTCATTCAAACCGCTTTTCGCGGATAAAATTCTCTCAACCACCGTACCCATTAAGGCACGATGTGTCTCTGAGATGGCCGCTCGCTCCAGAAGGCCCATTAGCGTGTCCGGCTATGTGCCGGAGAATCTCGGACTCCTCCTGAAGCTCTCTTTGGGAGCCGGATATTCCAGACTCTAGGCTGCCGAAGTGTCAACTTCTGGCCTTGATGGATTAGGAGAAATCCTCCGTGACGACACCTCTGGGTCGTCCGCCACGTGCGACGGGGAGGCAGGAGGAGGCGTCTCGCTCTCCATCATCTCCGAAGGAAGATCCCCTGAGGACGAACTCTGTGGAGAAAGGCTACAAGCTGGACTGCAACAAATATGTTTCGGTCATTATCCTCAGAGACAGAATGGGGTATATTTACCAAGTACTCTTTTACTTATGGCTCGGTGGAGGGCCAGCCCCTTTGCGAGGTTTTCTTCCTTCGTTTAAAAGCCTCCGCATCCAAATCTTTGGAGGAAGCCCTTTTCTTACCTTGAGGAGAAGGGATTTTGGATTCCCCTCCCCGATTATCCTCCTTCGCGGGGGCATTTACTCCTCCAATTTGGATGTGTAAAAAATGAGGCCCATCTGTGGCTTCTCTATTCCTCCCCTCGACTTCTCCTGATGGCACCTGATACGACGCGTGCTCAAGCATCCTGGTCAACAAAGGATTCGGCGAGGCTTGGGGAAGAGGGGTCGAACACCTAATCCTCTCCGCCTTCGTCAGCCAGTCCTGGTAGAGAGCAATTTTTTAGAATGATGTTACAATAAACATGAAGGATGGTGTGTTTGGTAATGGCAGTATTTACCTGGGTATCCGGATGGTTGCAATTGAGACCCGCGTCCTCGATGGTGTCCGGACACTTTATTCGTAATCCAAAGAATGACTCATACATCTCTTTGAGCGTCATGCCGAAGAATTGTTGAACAGTTCGCGGTCCTTCCAGGTTGACCTATCACATACGAAGAGGACGACGTTGGCAGGGCAGGACTCTACGAACCAGCATCACTTGCATTATCTTGGCAAGACTGACATCCCTCTTGAGAAGGTCTCGAATGCGTCTTTGCAATGTCAGCACCTCATGAACCGGCCCCCAGTCCAGCCCCTTGTTGACCCATGACGCTAGTTGCGGTGGAGGGCCCGGGCAGAACGCCGGAGCAGCCACCTGCTTTGTACCTCGGGGAGCGGTGATGTAAAACCACTCCCGCTGCCATAAACCATAAGTCTCCACAAAAGAACCCTTTGGCCATGGGGCATGGGCGCCTTTGCTTATTATAGCGCCTCCGCACTCCGCGTGGCACCCGTCAATCACCCTCGGCCTCACGTTGAAGGTCTTGAGCCACAGGCCGAAGTGGGGGGTAATGCGGAGAAAGGCTTCACACACGACGATGAACGACGAGATTTGAAGGATGGAATCTGGAGCTAGATCATGGAAATCTAGCCCGTAATAGAACATAAGGCCCCTCGCGAAGGGATCGAGACTAAAACCTAACCCTCGGAGGAAGTGGGAAATAAATACGACACTCTCGTTGGATTCGGGAGTGGGGATGACCTGCCCTTGAGCAGGCAGCCTGTGCGGGATTTTGGTGGTGAGATACCTGGCCTCCCTAAGCTTCCGGATGTCCTCCTCTATGACAGAGGAAGCCATCCACCGGCCTTGATCGGATCCGGACATGCTCGAAGAACCGACGTGCTTTAGCTTGAGCCTTGGGTGTTGGAACTCGAGGTACGGGAGGGGAAGGATCAAGCGTGGGAAGAAAAGGACATGCCTTGGCCCCTTTATAAGGAGGATGAATATCAAGCGTCCCCCGCGTGACCGTTTGGGACTTGCCTGAAATCGAGGAGTCATATTAAACAAACACGGTTGGGTTACCCACACCCGTATTGATGAGAATCCCGTGATAAGGGGGACACGATCTCTGCTTCGACAAGACGTGCCAATAAAACCGCCTCGCAGCACGTGTGGTGGCCGGTTAGGAAAAACGGTTCGAATAAAGACTGGACCGTGGCGTGATGTCATACTACAAAAAGGTGTCAGCAGATTAGATTTGTGGAATATTATACTCTCTACGGTGGAATGTGGAATTTGTTTTGCAGAGCCGGACATGATCCTTGTGTTCTAAATCTTCTATGGAGTATTCGGAGAAGGAACCCGCCTTGCAATGTCGAAGACAATCTGCACGCCGGACTCATCGTCATTGAAGCTTGGTTCAGGGGCTACTGAGGGAGTCCTAGATTAAGGGGTCCTCGGATAGCCGGACTATATACTTTGGCCGGACTGTTGGACTATGAAGATACAAGATTGAAGACTTTGTCCCGTGTTCGGATGGGACTCTCCTTTGCGTGGAAGGCAAGCTTGGATATTCGGATAAGTAGATTTCCTTCTCTGTACCTGACTCTGTGTAACCCTAGCCCCCTCCGGTGTCTATATAAACCGGAGGGTTTAGTCCGTAAAACAACAACAATCATAATCATAGGATAGCTTCTAGGGTTTAGCATCTACGATCTCGTGGTAGATCAACTCTTTTAATACTCATATCATCAAGATCAATCAAGCAGGAAGTAGGGTATTACCTCCATCGAGAGGGCCCGAACCTGGGTAAAACATCGTGTCCCCTGCCTCCTGTTACCATTAGCCTTAGACGCACAGTTCAGGACCCCCTACCCGAAATCTTCCGGTTTTGACACCGACAGAGGTCACTCCTTGGCAAATGCAATAAATACTACAAAGAAGGAGATAGAGAGAAGTAAAAAAATACACTTATAGCCAACCTTATAGCTAACCATGTTGTATTATGAGTGACTAAGTGATGACTATGTATGACATGCCAACATCAGATAGCCTAACGCACCGTGTTAAATCTCCAAGGGCGCGACCGTGTGAGCGATGCGACGATCGTGGTAGGTGTGACCATGATACGGGCTGCTGGCAGCCCTTGGATCTGAGATCGAACGTTCGCATGCTAAGTTGCTGAAAATTTGTAGAATAACCCTCTAGGATAGGATATTCACCAATAGGTCTAGAATCACGCCATGCAACCATTCGATCTCAGATCCAAGGGCTCTTAGAAACCCGTATCATGGGAGAATGGAAAGCCACCACCCTGCCATTCGCACGCTGGCAGTTCGCTCCTACTCGTCCCCGCACGTCCTATAATATTATGGCAGTTCGCTCCTAGTCGTCATGTCCTTTCACATTACGGCAGTTCCGCTAATCCTAACCCTCCTCCCAAATCCATGGCATCCCAAATCTCCATGATCGGCGGTGAGTACAAGGTTAGAACCATCACCGGCGATGAGTTCAACATCACTTACACCCGTTCTTCCGCGACAGTGAAAGGATGCCTTGCTCGCTTCAGACGCATGTTCGAAAACTCAAATGATGAGTGGGTCGCTGGGCTAGATGTCGAGTACCCCACAGTCCTGGGATGAGAGAAGGATCTAAAGGAGGAAGAGAGGAAGAAGCCCGCCGTGATCCAGGTGTGCGTGCATGACTTATGCTTGGTCTACCACATATGCCATGCCGACGTTGAATGCCAGGATTTTAAGAACTTCGTCAAGAGCGACCTAGTCAAATTCATTACTGTAGACTTTATGAACGACGAAAGAGTCATGGGTCGGATAGGCCTCGTTGTAGGCAACCCCTTCGACCTCCAGAAGAACCGGTTACCGTCCTCCAGTGGCCAGTCTTCAATGCTGACCCTGGCAGGAGCCATGGTTCATCCTTCGTACGGTAAACTGGAGAAACCTCCATACACGTTTCATCATCATGCATGGCAGCGAAATGTACTAGATATAGACTACATCCACTACGCTGCAATGGATGGCTACCTTTGTTTCAATATCTACAAGGGTTGGATGAAGAGCAAGAGCCAAGTGTGCGTTTCAAGCAAAGAAGTATCGCCCAAGAAGAAGAGGGACAAGGACGAAGTTGAGGACGTGGACGAGGACTCCGAGTAAGGTGGCAGTGTCGTTGCTCATGGTGGTTCTAATGCAGTGTCTACCGGATTAGTTGCATAGTTCAATTTCAGGTGTGCTTAGTTTAATTTGAGGGGTGTGTTGTGCTGAGCCCCCAGCAGAACTATGTTATGTTTCTTCTCGTTACTTTACATCTTCAGTACGCACATACTAGTATTTCTTTAATAGAATTTAGCACCCCATTTAAGCACGTACTAGCTTTTTTAATAGTACTATATGCATAATTTGGCGACGAGCGCTCTCTATATGTACCCTTTTTTTTAATTTCAAGTTTTGCTCCATGGTGCAATCCATCGATAATACTACTGTACAAAAGTATACATTTTTTAAAAGGCTAGAGTACTGTTCATCACATATATAGCCAGTTAAATTCTCAACCTAGAACGACATGCATGCCATGTAAACCGATACGGAGGAAGTATAGTAAAAATGAGGTGATTTTACCGAGCCATCGGCGGGGGAGCATGGCCTGTCATGTGGTCCCACGTGTCATGATGTACCAAGGCAATGCGCTTGTCCCTCTTGAGGCAGAAGCAGTACTATGTGGTTTGAGATGATGGAGAACCAAAGTGTGAAATAATGGTTGCTTCGTCCATCCGGGAAGGTGTGGCATTGTGATTTGACGTCTCATTGCTCATTACTACTACTGGGGCGGTACGACTGGGGTGCATCCCCCCTGTTGTTCTGCACTGTTATCTGGTGCTTGACATATCGACCCGGTTGCTATATGTCCCACATGTAGGTGACAAGAAGTACATAATTCAAGAAAGGGAGCGTCGACGAAGGAGTACAAGACACGGCTTGGGTTTTTGCTGCTTCACGCGATCGATCGATACAAACCCAGACTAAAAAAAGATGAGGGCAGGTCTTTTCCCACGCGGTAGGCAGGGGAGTTTGGCATAGTCTGTTCGAGGCAAGGAGGCGGGAAGGGAAACAAGCAAATAAAGGTTGAGCGAGTTTTGGGAAAATCTGATTTTACGGAGTACGTACCCACTAGGGTTTATAGGGCTCATCTAAAAACATTCATTTTCTGTTTTATAAGTCTCAATTCTACTACTAGTAGTAGTACCATCACATGTTGGATTTCGAGGTGCATTAGATCAGCCGATGCAAGCAGTGTCAAGAGAAAACTCACCAATGCATGTAGAAGTTCATGGAAATTTAGTGGTCATTCATGCATTCGTTCTAATTAATGCCTCGGTAAACATAACTTCTTGAGAAAAACAAGCGTATTAATTAATTGTGCAAACTACGAAATTAATTCGACCACTCACCGCCTACCTTGGTTGGAGAGATTTTGAAACTGAGCCATAAACTGGAAAGGAGGGATTAGTAACTTTTGTCTTGATTACTATTTGTGGCCTTGTATAGATGCAAAACATATTTTTTTATAGTGGCCTTGTATAAGTAAATCGAGGGAGTACTAAAGGACATATATATTCCAAACAATATGATAATCCCTCTAACCAAGGTAGTAGGGACGAGGAGTAAATGGAGGGAGTAGTAAAATTTTCTCCTCGTGCTGCGAGCCACGGCGCGCGTGGGCAAGGGAGCGGGCGTAAGGCGTACAGTAGTACTACTACTAGTAAGCAAGCTTCACCTCATCCTGGGAGCCACCACGCCCGTGTGTGGGGGAGACGGCATACTAAGCAAGCTTCTCCTCATTCTGCGAGTTGACGGGACACATCAAAAGTACTCTAGTGTATAGAGCCTTGCCTCTAAGGTATGCCCCATATGGTTTGCCTCTTTTTTAACATAACGCGTCAAGTCGCAATTTGTTTGTTCACCCGTGGTAGATGATCCTCCCTCCACCAAGTGGACAACCAGTACACGTGTCAAATTACCACGTGGGATGCCTTTTCATACAGAAATGAGCACCACCATGTACCCGCACGAGTGTCGTTGGGAAAGAGACGGGAGTACGTGCGCCATGCGTGCACCTCTTCTCTTCGTGCACGTCCCCCACCTACGTGGGTGTGTGTGTGAGAGAGATACAAACCTAGACAGATGACGTGTGCATTCATGAGTGTTTTTTGTTTTGGGGGGGGGTTGATTTCGTGAATCTATTTGTGGGAATATGTAACGATGACATCTCAAACAAAATTTTGCATGCAATGTGTGTGAAATGGAGGCCTATTGATATCATATATAGAGGGCCGGGCGATCCACTAGAAGAGAGGGAGGGGTCATAGATATCGATAGAGTCGAGGAGAGGATCAAGTGGGTGGGTGCGAGATCGATGAAGAGAGCCATCGAAATTGTGTGTGTGTGTGCAAGTCAACGATATAGGGCGACTGACCTACCGGAACGTCAGAGGGCATAGGTCAAGTTTGTGTGTGGCAGGCAGACATGACTAGAGCACTCGATGTATCAGTGTATGTGTGGGGGGGAGGGGTAGGCAGAGGCCTAACTATAGAGGTAGAACGACTCGTATATGTGTTGAGAAGGAGAGACCCACCTATGTCTTGAGGGAGATCGGTCGACATCCATACATAATTGAAGGACGGGAAATAGGATGGGACAGAGAGAGAGAGAGAGAGAGAGAGAGAGAGAGAAGAGAGAGAGAGAGAGGTAGGGAGAGGGGTAGAGTGCTGGATGGGTGATGGAGTTGCTTCTGGAAGATGGTGGGAGAGGCCTACTAGACAAACTGAGGGTGGAACTGCAATATTATCAATAAGAGTGGGGATGTGTTTCTGTGTGTGCCCGTGTGTGATAGATTTGTCGGGACACATCCATGGATGATGAAGGGGAACCATTTGTTTGGTAAGCAAACCTAACTAGATCGGTAGATCAATTGTTGTTTGTCGAAGGAAGGGAGAGACATAACTAATGAGGTAGATCGATCGACGCGTGGGGAAAACGAGTTATAAGGACCTAGCTAGCTATATGTGTAGCGGGAGATCGGTCGGTGTATGCCCGTTTGTTAGAGGAAAATAAGTCCCAGCGAGACGGATAGACAGAGAGAATGGAGCTAGGAGGTGGTGCGAGAGGCCCAGCTACTAGCTAGATAGGGGGAGGAGTGTGCGGTTGTGAGATCGATGAAAAGAGGGGCGAGAGTTTACACGTGTGTGGGACCGTATGAGAGAGACGAGGCAAGGACACATAAAGGAGGAGATTGATGGTGCGTGTGTATGTTGTAGGCAGACATCGCTTGAGAGGTTTATCGATTGGTGTGTGTCAAAAAGGAGTTGTGGAGACTGTGGGAGAATGACCTAAAGAAAACAAATGAATGTGCACGATGGATAGAATGCTGAGGGAGGGGGAGGGCGTGGAGGGCGTGTGCATGCATGACAGAAAGTTAGTGGTAGCTATGAAGGTTAGAGGATTGTGTGGGTATAAGAGACTAACAAAGATCATAATTTGATATGAAAGTGGATTCATATATTTGAATAGGAGATCACAGTGTTTTAAACATATGCATGCATGAATATAGCGGTGATACGCATGTTGTGGTTTTTCACATGTTATACCACAATGTGATAATGCATGGCGTTTGCAACTCACAGCTAAATGTTGAACAATCTAAACCATACTATACATCGAACGATGTCACATTTTATTTGAATTTGTGATAATGTGTGGCGTTTGCAGCTTACAACTAAATATTGAACAATCTAAACAATACTATATATCGAACATTCTCACATTTTATATGAACTTTTGGTAATGTGTGGTGTTTGCAACTCACATCTAAATACTTGTAGGCGTAGGGGGCGGGGCACCATACTTGAATCTGGCAATCATGGTTTAGATTATGAAGATCTAGCTAGAGCTTGAAATTTACTGTGATTTCAAATCAACATAAATTGGATTCAAAAAATCGTGTTTGAGTTCATATAGTACACATAGTTCATATGTAACTCGAGACTAATCATGTGGTGTGCTGTGAAGATAATACACAAACGATGGTTTAACTTGACAATAATGATGATTGTAGATCTTAGTAAAATAGAGAAACGAATTCAAATGCTTTGACTTCACAACAATCATTATTGTAGATCTTATTCAAATAGAGAAACGAATTCAAATTTAGTTCACATTGAAGAGGTAATAAATATGTTTGGAATGCACTAAAACGTTCATTTGAGTAGTAGGTTGCATGCATTATACACGTAGCGAAATATTTTAATTGAACATAACATGAATTCAAAATTTTGGATGACATTTGTAGTGCGAATAGATTTGGTACAGTACATGTTAGGCTTGTCCGGAAATTTCAACCCGTGCCTTGTTAGCCCGAAATATTTAAGATATATCTTTGTCTTGTTGTGCTCCGACAACACCCTCCATCTCAAGCCGCGCCTTACTATTCCAAAATTACAATGCGCGCGAAAACTCCCACCTCCTGTGAAATCCCGACACGCGAAATGCCCGTGATACCCCTGAACCGAAAGAACCGCCTCAAATCGGTGGGGGTACTTTCGTAACTTACCCCACATTTCGGACAAGTGCGTCCCTAAGCCATGGTTCCCCAGTCCCATCCCATCCGCCCACCGATTCGTACACCAAGGCCGCGAAAACCCGCGAAGCCCCACACCCTCCTCCATCCGCCACCCAGCTAGAGCCTCTTCCCCGATGACGTTGTCCGTAGCAACACCTCGACGTCCCTCATCCATCGTACCGGATGAGGATCTGTCGTCGACCTCATCGTCCCGCCTGTTCAGCCACCCCGTCCTCCACCTCCAAGGAGCTTCCTCGATGTTCCCCTCGTCTTTCGCGCCACCTCCATTCCCACACCGCCGTCTTTGCCTACACCATCGGAAGAGCAGCATCATCACCGTTTCCTCGGATGAAGTTGCGGCCTAATCGGCGCCACCAAAGAGGTTGTACACTAATCGCCGCATTTTCTTCTTGATTCGATCTCACGGTGCTGTCGGCGCTCGGTCTCGAGCCGACACGGCGCGGCTCCATCCACGGCAGCGTCGTCGGCCACTTCCTTCATGGTGTCGCTCCCTCGACGGCGACGTCCACATCAGTAGGTGCTGCTGCTGCTTTAGCTCTCGCTCGCGCTGCTGCTCTGCTCTTGCTCTCGGTCCCCTGCCTGGTCTGCTCGTGCTATTGCTCTTGCTCGCGCTGCTGCTCTCGCTCTTGCTCTTGCTTGCGATGCTACTCCGATTTAGCTACACTTCAGTCGACTGAATCGACTTTTGGGTCAGTCGATTTTCAGGGGGGGCTCGCCAGAGTTAAGGAAGAACCAGCCGCAGCAGGGAGGGGGGCTCGCCTGAGAGGTACCCCACTATCTATGTTAGGGTTCAGCGTGGGGGCGGTGGTCATTAGCGGTGGTGGGGCGGTGGCATGGGGATCGCCGGAGAAAAAGCTCGGCATGTGGGGCCTAGAGGGATGGCCGGGGCGGCGGCGGACCGGTGGTGGGGAGTGTTTTTGGGGCGGGTGGGGCGGCGCACCACCGGCCACAGGCGGCGGGGGGCGGCTATTTGGCTGGTGGGGGCTGGCGGCTCAGGGGGGTGGAGGTTGAAGATGAACTGCAGGCCCTTGATTTCGTATCCAATGGCTGCAAAATCGACTGACCAGAGATGAAAAAGTCAATCAACTGACGTGTAGCCTCACCTCTAGTGCATTCAGTTTCGACAGTAAAATTCAGTTTCGACAGCAAAATTCAGTTTCGACAGTTAAGTTCAGTTTCGACAGTTAAATTCAGTTTCGATAGTTAAGTTCAGAGATGAGCGGCTGATGTATTTTACATCTAGCACTTTGTGGTTATGCATTTTACTCCATCTATTGGAGATGCTATTAGAATTCCACTCAGGTTAACGTTGTTTCTCTTGTCCTACTTTAGCCTCGGCGTCGTACAACTCACCGGAGCTGCTCCAACAACGAAACCCTACATCACAACAGAGCAGTACCTCGGGGTCCATCTCCAGGCGCCTAAGTTCTTCTTCCCCTCCTTCGACAGCCAAGTCAGCCGGAGCATCCTCACCGACCAACCCAATCACGCTGAGATCGACATGGCTTCACCAAAGAGGTTGTACACTTGATGCATCTCTTTTTTACTCTACATGTTATATATATTGTCCACTGAGCACACGGAGTAAGGGGAAATACGATTATTTTATCCTACTATATGACAAGCAGTCAGGTACCAGGCAACTTAGCTATCCGTGATGGACTCTCTTGAATGCCATCATTATTTATCTCTGCGCGTTTGAGCTGTGCATTTGTCGATGGCCCTGGGAGTTGAGCTAGTAGGGTAGTTGTCTGGGTCCAAAGTAATAGAAGTAGCACAAAAACATTTTTTTAGTGTAGGCTTTTCCTTGCTCAAGCCTGCCTACTAGAATCGCCAGTGCTTGAAAGGAAAAGCGAATGAAAAACATAGGAATTGGAAAGTTTCCTATGGTACTACTATTCATGAATTTGGTTCAAAGGAATGTAGCAAAGGAAAACTGTAGGATTTGTTCCTTTAGTATCTCCTTGAAAGAAAAACCATAGGAATTTTAATTTTCACGTGTCCTCCTTTTCAAATTCCTATTCATGAAGCACAAGACTAAGAGATAGTAGCATAATAGCATTATAACCATACATTTTCTTGTGGTTTGACTTAATCTCACCATTCTTCTTTGCATCCTGTGATCTTCTAATTCTTGTGAACCAAACACCCAGATTGGCAGAAATCCCGTGTTTTTAAATTCTCTTTTTTGCACTTGCATTCCTATCCTATTCATGTCTATTTCCTATCCCTGCATTGTTGGAATCCTCCAATTCAAACGAGCCCTTACATAATTACTTCTCTTACAGATAGTTGTCATAGAAAACCTTGTGTGGTTTGTCCCGCTCCGGCTGCGCCGTCGTCCACCCCAGCTCAGCTGCTCCAACGACAGAAGGGTCCAGCACAGCAGGGATCCGGCCTCCAGTCTGTCTTTCGCCGCCTCAGATCTTCTTCCCCGCGTCGGCAACCATGAAAACTGCATTACCATCATCAACCGAGCTGATGACCTCGAGGAGTACACGGGTCCATAAGAGAGGTCGCACTCTTTCGTGTCTGCTTACGTTATGCATCACTTAATATTACATGCTACTTTATCGTCTTGTTCACCGATTAGACTCTGAGTCAGCTCCGAGCTAATGGTCAAACTTGAGTTTTTAAATGGTTGTGGGGTAGATATCAGGGCCGCAATCAGTAGTATCTATCTACTATCTGGTTAATCTCCGGTGTCTACTATGAGTCTCATGTTGGGTGAGAAACAAACAGTAAAGAAGCCATTATCTGTATTTTTTAACTGAAGCCATTATGTGCCTGCTATTATTGGTTTTGGGTCTATCCACAGGTTGCTACCATCACTCTGAATTTCTGCATGCACTCCTTACATAATCTCACTATGTTTTATTCCTATGCATGACAATTATTGTAAACAATGGAACTGAACATGTAGAGCAAAAGAGGCGAGCCTTGCGTGGCAATAAAATTTCATGCAGACGTCGCTCCATGGTGGGTGCAAAGGCAGCCCCCCTCCACCCATTTTGGATTGTAATCGAGAGGAAGATATCTATTCTGAGGGGGATTCAGAAGGAGAAGACCACTCCTATTTACCCCCCGAGGCCTTCGCTCTAACTTGGCATGCTGATGTTGGTTATATCATGCATATGCTGCCTTGCATTGCTTACTTTATACATCAAATATGCCATCTGCTTAGTTTAGATATCCTTTGTGCGAATGCCATCTGTTTAGTTTATTCATCGTTTATGTGAATTATGCAATGCCATCTTGTTTAGCCAGGCATCATATATGTGAATTTTGCAATGCCATCCTGCTTAGCCAGTCATCTTATATGTAAATTATATCAGACCATCCTTTTTTTCCGTTATGTATTACATTTGTCAACAATGTTAGTACATTCAACTGCTTTTCGTGTGCATTAGCCATTTGACATGGTGATGTAAAATTCTGGTGTGAAAACAAGGTCTTCAAAGCAGACTATATGCTATCTGACGAAGCGCAAATCTCGCTGGTTACGGATAGCTCCTTAGAGGAGGATTCAGAGACAGATGACCAGTCCTATTCCCCCCCAAGGTGTATGCTCTAACTTGGCAGCGTTATGTTGCTCATATCGTGTGTATGGTGTCTTGCATTGCTATGTCATTTGATTAGTTTAGACATGCTTTGCGTGAATGCCACCTGTTCAGTGTCTAATTACCATATATGTGAATTATGCATTGCCATCTTGTTGCAAGACATTATATATGTGAATTTATGCAATACTATCTTGTTGCAAAGGCATTATATATGTGAATTACGCAATGCCATGCTGTTTAGCCAATCATCATGTATGTGAATTATATCATGCTATCATTTTTTTGTATTACGTGTTCCATTTGTCAACAACATTTGTATATTCAACTACTCTTCCTGTGCATCATCCATTTGAAGCGGTGATGGAAATATCTGGAGTGAAAACAAGGTATTGAGAGCAGACAATGCTACCTGCTGAAGCAGACATCTTGCTGGTTACAGAGAGCTCCACAGAGGAGGATTCAGAGACTGTTGACCAGTCCTATTTCCCCCCTAAGGTCTCAAACTTGGCAGGGTTATATTACCCATGTCATGCATGTGTGTCTTGCATTGCTTAGTTTTTACATCATATATGGATTGCCATCTGCTTACTTGATTACTATATAAATCATATATTTCAATTATATCATGCCATCATGTTTACATAGTACATACACAGCATCTATCTGAATTATGGCATGGCAACCCATTTAATAAAGACATCATATAGTTATATCATCTCATCATGTTTAGTGTTTACAGTCATCATATTTTGAACTATGGCATTCTATCCGTGAATGTATGTGAATTATGGCATGCCAACCTATTTAATAAACACATTATATAGTTATATCATGTCATCCTATTTACATAGTCATCATATTTTGAACTATGTCTTTCCATCTTTTTTAGTTAGCCATCATAATGTGAAATTGTGTCATGCTATCCTGTTTAGTTAGCCATCATATATGTGAAATTGTGTCATGCTATCCTATTTGGTTAGACAACATAAATATGAATTATTTCATGCCCTCTTTTGTTCCCCACTATCCATTGCACCTGTCTATCATAAAATGTCATACTTTCAATTACTTTTCTTGTTTATCAGCCATTTGAATTGGAGAGGGTGATGGCAGTATCTAAGGGAGTAACAACACGGTCTTCAGAAAAGATAGTGCTACCCGTTGATGCAGATAAATCCACGGTTGTACTTGCCCAAGAACCAGCTCCACCACACATAACCCAGACTCTCGCAGATTGTACCCCTACAAAGTTGGACAGAGAACCAGCTACACCCTTCTAACCCCAACCCCAGCAAATAGTAACCCAGTTCCCGTTGACACAACACCGTCTCCACCACAGAGCACCCAAACACGTGTCGGATTTCGGGTTCCGGCAGACCCTTGAGGTTCGAACACTGGGGTGCGCGCGGAGATTTCGCCCTCTACCTACCTGCTCCTCACCGCCTCGCTAAGATCTAAACTACGAAAGGAACAACAGAAGAGACACAAGGTTTATACTGGTTCAGGCCACCATTGCGGTGTGATACCCTACTCCAGTGTGTGGTGTGGTGGATTGCCTCTTGGGTTGATGGTGAACAATACAAGGAAGAACAGCCTCGCGAGGGTCTGTTCTTGGCAGGGACGATGAACTGCTAGGGGGAGTTCAGTCGCTCTCTCTACTGGTTTCTTGGCGAGGATCTTGTCTCTTCCCTACCTTATGGTGGCTAGTCCTATTTATAGGTAGAGGCCTTGGGCCTCCTCCCAAATATTGAGCAGGAAGGGCGCCAACAATTGGCCATTTTGAAGGGGAACATCGGGTACACTTATCCTGACTAAAGTTGGTCCTGGCCTGTCAAAGGCTCTGGTGGTGACGCCTGCTTGCGCTCCACAATGACTTCCTTCCAGCCGTTGGGCTGGTCTTGGTCTTGTTGCACCGAAATGGATGCCTTTGCTTGATGCTCTCGCCTGCGCTTGCTCCCTTTGCACCAAAGAGGAAAGGAGGACACTACGCGGGCTGGCACCCGCCTGGCGCCCTTGGTCATCATGGCTTGCATCATGGGCACCTCGTGAGGTACCCGCCTTGATCTCTCCGCCTCCTCGTGAGCCAGCCTGATGAGGCCGTGCCTGAGGAAGCTCCTTGTCGTCCGCCCCGCGAGGCTTGGCCCCTCGCGAGGGTCTTGAGCTTGTGTTGGTGAAGATGGGCCGTGTTGGGCCCCCCTTTGAGCCACGCCGCAGGCCGCGGGCAGGCAAGTCTGGGGACCCCCATTCCCAGAACGCCGACAGTAGCCCCCGGGCCCAAGGCGCGCCCGGACTTGGCCGAGCAGAGAGGCGAAAGGGCAAGTGCGATGCGCCGCAGGCCCTAAAGACTGCGGCCTTGGGCGCCGCATGGCGGTTGATTGGACGTGGGCGGCACTGTTCCCTCACGCCTCCTTATTTTGTGCCATGCTAGGCGGACTCGTAGTCGCACACAGCCGCTCCTCTTTTCGTCGCTCGAGCGTCCTCTGCCCTTCCTCCTCTCGAACTCCAGCTTCCGCTCTCAATCCAATCTCGAACTTTCCCCCCCCCCCCCTTCTGCTGCCATGGCTCCGACGAAGAAGGGAAGAGGGAAGAAGCCCATGCCTCCGCCTCGCTCACCGTCGCTGGCGGCCCCCACCATCGACCGGTCGATCATAATCAATCGAGAGGGCTTAGGCAAGGTCAGCTCAGCTCTGGCCACCATCTTCAACGAATGCGGGAGGACGACGGCCTGGCTCGCGTCTCGCTTCTCCATCGACATGATAATCACTAAGGTCCGGTATTTCGCCGACGCCCTGTGGGCAGGACTGGTTCCCCCTTTTCCGATTTCTTCAATGCCGTGCTCTCCCACTATCAGATCCACATGATGCATCTGGGTCCTGAATCCATCATTCTTCTTGCGGTCTTCGCCTTCGTTTGTGAGGCAATGATGGGCATCCTTCCTTCGGTTGCCTTGCTGCACCACTTCTTCTCTCTGTGCCTTGTCGACCCTACCCACTGCTCAGGGTGCATGAGCTTCATTGCTGCACCTGAGACAACGGCCTCAGGGATCGACTTCAGTCTTCCTCCGCCCGCACCTGGGTTTCGCGAACGGTGGCTGTATGTGGATGTAGGGGTGCCCAGCCCCCTGCTGTCGGAGCCATCTTCGCCTGCTGTCCCCAACTCGGGCTGGGGCCAGGAGACACTCACGAGTTCCCGGCTCGTCTTCTTCTGGTGTTGCTTCGCGTTCTTGAGGGCGTTCGGCGTGACGGCGCCCAAGGTGGTGAAGGAGTTCCTGCTACGCTGTGTTGCCCCTCTCCAATGCCATTCTCACCGGATGTGGGCCTTCAGCGGGCGTGAGGATCGTATGAGGCTCCAGGAAGAGGACCTGATGCCTGAAGCGCCGAGGAAGGTTCTCTTGGTCTTGACTGGGGACCCCACCCCCGGCAGCATCCCGCAAGGGGGGGCCTTGCTGTACCTCTGCCCGAATAGAAGCGACTTTGTGAATCAGATGCCCATCTTCGACAAATGGGGGTTATGCCCCACTGGCCTCCAGGGGCTCGCGAGAACCCAGTGGTAGTGCCCGCCCTTGCAGTCAGCCAAGGCGACTCTTCCTCAAGTGGCGGAGTAGTGAGGCATGAGCCGCCGGAGGCCGAGGCGGCCCCCGCTAAGGTGACAGCGCTGGGCGGCGCTCACGAGGGAGCAGCCCCTGAGGCCCGTGCTGCTATGGCTGAGGGCGGCGAGCAGCTGCCCGCAGCGCCTGTGGCTAAGGCCCCTGAGGCCCCAGCTACTCTTCTTGGTGAGGCGACCGGCAGCGCGCATCAGGCAGACGTCCCTGACGCGGGTCGCCTTGACGCTTCTCCCTAGTCGCAGGCTGACCTCTGCGCTTGACTCTTGGGTCACTTCCGCGTGGACTTCGAGGCCCTCCGGAAGAGAAGGGAGGCCCTGGGTGACGATTACCCTTGTCGCCTGCTGAAGCGTAGGAAGTACTTCGCCACCGATGAGTAAGCCTTCTCCCTTCCCAGCTCCTAATCCTTCCGTTGCTTTTCCTGATTCTTGCTCCGTAGGGCCCTTCCCGTCAAGCTCACGGAGATGACTGAGGAGCCATCCCCCTTGTCTCCGCCCTCTCCACTGTCTTCGAGCACTCCGAGCAGCAGAGCCCTTGCGGTGAGGCCGGTTGGAGAGACGAACCATCCTGAGGCGCATCGCGACCCTGCGCGCCTTGCGGCCTTTCTTCGCGAGCCTTCTCGTGGCATAGCCAGCCTGTCGTGGACTTCTCGTCTGGTCGTGGACCGTGATTGGCTGGGGTACTCCCTACGCTCTTCATTTGGGGATGGACTGGCTCCAGGCCGGGCTTCTGGCGAGGCATGCCCGGTCACCTCGAGGGCGCCAGCCCCCAGCCCCCTGCCCGGAGGGGGAGTGTTGATTCGTGCCCCCCGACGCTCGCTTGGGGCGGATGATGGTGTGGAAGACGTACTCGAGCCCGCCCGGGAGCGTCGTGCTCTTCGCCAAGGGTTTCTTCGGAGGGCGGCTGAAGCGGTGAGCCTGCTTGGTGAAGAGCTGGCTGATGAGGACGCGCGCCTTGAGGCCGAGGGCCTGCGCCTAGTTGCAGAGAGGCGCGAGCTGGAGGCGGTTGTCGCCCTCGCGCGCTATCAGGACGATCTTGATGATGAGGAGGCCAAGGCGTCGCTGGCGGCCTCTCGGGAGGTCCGTTCCCGGGCCGTCGAGGAGGCCCGGGAAGCTGACCGGCGGCGAGAGGCGACGGAGGAGCGGGCACGGGAACTTCTGGCCCGGTGCTGCTCACTGGAGGAGCAGGTGGAGCTGCATGAGGCGGCCCTCGCGTCGATGAAGGTGGCTTCGGGCGATCCAGCGGAGCTCCAGAAGCATGAGGGGGCACTGACGCTGGAAGCCGCTGAACGCGCACGCGAGTATAAACGCCTGGAGACAAGGGAGCGCTTGGTGACGCAGGCGGAGGATGATGTCGCTGCGCGGGAAGCCCTTGTCCTGGAGGAGGTCGGACGTCGGGTGGTGACGGTGCGCTTGAACCTCGAGCGCGAGTTCGAGGAGAGGCTGGGGTTGATCCGGAACGAGGATGAAGGTAGGACCGTGTCGCGGTAAACGAATACCTATGGGGCAGGGCCCATTCTCGGTCCGGCAGGGAGCGGAGGGCGCACGAAGAGCAGATCGAGGCGATGCACGCGGGGGATTTTACCCAGCTTCGAAGCTCTCCGGAGAGATAAAACTCCTACTGCTGCTTTGTGTTTATATATTCTGTTCTTGCTTGAGAGCGTGAGTGTGTTGTAGTTTCGAATGAGTCGAACCTCCTCTACGTTGCGCATGGCCCTCCTTTTATAGGTTAAAGGGGTCACCGACAGGTGGCAACACAGAGAGGGGTAAACAAGTAAAAAGAGGGGTTGGTACAACCGCTATCTACAGTGCCCCTACCTAACTCTGACGGCAGGGGACAAGGGCATTTAATGCCCGTCCGGTCGCCCAAACAGTGCAGGAAACGACCGTTAGGGGCTCCACCGATCACCACGATGGCCTTCTCGTCATCTCCACTTGCCACCTCGCACCGCTTGGCTGCACAGCTATCCGCCACGTGCGCCAGGAACGACCCTGCGGCGACACGTCATCGGATGCGCTGGAGCGTGGGCGCAGAGTGGTGGCTTCGCCGCGGCAAGCGCCTTGCCGCGGTCGTTGTCTTGTCGCACCCGGAAGCTTGTCGCTCGTCGGGTCTTGCCGGGACGCGCGGCGCGTCGCAGCAAGTTTCTTGGCTGGCCCTCCCGGCAAGCTCCTTTTGTCGGGGCCTTGTTCTTCCCGGCAAGCTCCTCTTGCCGGGGCCTTGTCTCCTTAGTTAAAACACTTTGTTCTTGAATGGCATAAATATGAGCTACGGAGGATCTTGGCGGACGCCCGGCAAGCCTTGCCGCGGGACGCTGCGACTGCCCGTGCACAAGTTCGGGATACTAAGGTACAGCTACTTTAGTACACCGACAGGAGCCCCCGGGCCTGGGCCACACACGGTGCCGAGCGCTGTTGGGCCAGGCCCAAAACAGGGCACGGGCACACGCGGTCTGAGTCCACATCAAATCTAACTCCACCGAGCCCTCCGACGACATTGTGCGGCAATTCTTCGACGGCTTGGTGGAGGTAGCAGTCCATGCCGACGAGCAGAAGCTCCTCACCCGCGCCACCACCGAGGACGAGATACGGTACATCGCCACCAGGGCCAAAGAGGCGGCGGCAGCCGCCGCCGCGGGCGAGTTCGATTTCACTTTGGAGGAGGCAGAGGCGGCCGAGGTGGCAAGTCTTGCTGATCGAGAGGACCTTGGCGGGGGGGTCGCTGGCGAGGGGGAGCCCGAAGCCGAGGCAAGTGAGCCTGCTAGGGGCGCAAGTGGCCAGCCATCTTCAAGCAGCTTGCCGCAGACGGGGCCCTCAGCGCAGCCCCTAGCTCAACCAAGGAGGCGCCTGCGCAGGACCGGAGACATAGCAGGGCGGCGGACGGGCCAGCAGCCGCCGCACCGCAGGACACGCTCCACCGCACCAAGCACCGCTGACACGGGAGCGTCTCATGCCGCGCTGGCAACTGGAGAGGGGTCTTCTCGAGCCGCCACGCCTGATCCTGCCGCAGCTCCCGGCAAGCGTCCAAGGGAGCCTACTCCTCCGCCTCACCACGCAGAAAGGGTGCCAGACTTCGACCACTCTGCGCTGAGCTCCGACGAGGGGGAAGAAGAGGAGGAGGAGTAAGACTTTCTCCTTGTCGTACTTGTATTTCTTTGATTTTTGTTGTTTCTTGTCTTGCATCTGATCTGCTTCCCTCTGAACCTCGTTCCATTTCAGGACTCTGGCCGAGAGAGCGGCAAAGAGGGCCAAGGTCCCCGTGGTTGTCATCGAGGACGATCCTGTTGTGATGGCAGAGTACACGTCCGAGACGACCTTGACGGACCCGGTACCCTCTCCTTGAAGCAGCCCCCAGCACAGCCCCCAGCATAAGTATTTGTTCACTTCCTGTTGTGAGGCGCGCATGAGTGCTCTTCCTTTGCTGACATCTTGATTGTTGATTTGCTTGTGTAGGAGCAGAACAGGCCCACCAGGAACAACCAGAAGCCGCTCCTGAGGTGCTGTCTGCTTCGACTACGCCGCCAAGGGGCGATTCCCCGACAAGGGAGCGCTCCCCGGCAAGGGAGAGGTCCCCGGCAAGGGGTAGTTCCCTGGCGAGGGGCGGGACCAGCGAGCCTTCGGTGGTGGAGCCCATGGTCACAGAGCCCAGCACAGGTAGCCCTCCTTGTCGGAAATTTTTCCTTGAGTTCCTCTTCTTCTGGTTTTCTTTTTGGATATTTGCTTGACTTTTTCTTCCTCTTCCTGTCTTCAGATCCCCCTCCCATAGATCCGATGGAGACTGAGGCCACCGGCGAGGAGGACGCGCGCGGCAATACTGAAGATGTCGCCGCCGCCGTGGAAGAGGTCGGCACTGACGATCCCGCCGACAAAGAGGCCGCCAAGGCTGCTGGCGCAGGAGCTGGCGAGGGGTCCGGCGATCGTACTGACGACCCCGAGGGCGCAGGAGCGCAAGGCACTACACCGACCGCCGACCCCTCCGCCGCTGATGCAGCACCGGGCCCCGAGGAGCCCCAGCCCGGCACCTACTTGAAGGCCGGCGAGGGCGTCTTCATCCATCTTCCCTGGGCGTCGAGCTCCAGGGCACCGATCGAGGGAGAGTCTTTTGACGAAGAGGTGCTCGCCTCCGCCGGGCTGTCAGTGGTTGGCACCAAGCAGCAGCGGTGAGTCCGAGGAGGAGGAGTTGCTCCGGAAGTTGGTGTCACTCTACCGCCCACGGCAAGCAAAACTGGAGTCCCGGGAAGCGCTTGTCGCGCAGGCGGGAGTTGACATAGAGAAGCATGCGGAGGAGCTCCAGAGCCGCAACCAAGAGGCCCTCCGGTCCATTGCGGAGGAGAGGGCGCAGCTTGTTGAAGCGCGGAAGGCCTTCATCCTTGAGAAGGCAGAAGCTGAGGAGCAACAGAGGCTTGCCGCTGAGGAGGTGTCCACCCGGGAAGGTGAACTGACGCAGCGGAAAGTCAATCTGGACAGCTACGAGGAGGAGCTCGCCGCACGTGAGCAATCACTTGGCCGGGCGCTCAAGGAGGCGAAGGACGCTGCCGCAGCTGCCGAAGCCGCCAAGAAGGAATTGGAGGAGAAGGTGACGCAGCTGGAGGCTGATCTGAAAGGGAAGAATGAGGAGCTTGCCGCGCTCCAGCGCGAACGCGAGAAGGATGCCCTTGCTCATGGTGATCTGCAAGTTCAACTCGCCGACAAGGTCAAGGAACTGAACGCCGCCAGGGACTCAAATGCTGATCTGGAGCTGAAGCTGGCCACACTGATGGAGACGCTGGACGGCGCCAAGAGGCGAGAAGATGATTTGAAGAAAGAGATCAAGGGCAACGAGGAACTGCTAACGAGGGCCGCCGAGACTCAGAACACCTTCAGGGCTACGGTGGAGCTCTGGACGGAGGGCCTCGTCAACATTGCTGCCACCATCGACGAGGAGTTGGCGCAACTGGACTTGGTGGGCTTCGGGTACTCCACTGACGAGAACCTCCAGCCCAGCGCCAAGCTTACTCTGTTTTTCAAGGGCGTGGTGACGGCTCTCCAGCAACTCCGGGAAAGGATCCCAAAGCAGCTGGCTGACGAGTCGCGCGCCATCTGTGCTAGAGTCTTGGAGAAAGTGTTGGTGAAGGTGCTTTTCCGCAATCCGACCCTCAACCTCACCAACGTTCTCAAGAAGCTGCCGGCGGGTGCTGATCTTGCAGAGCTCAAATCCCTTGTCGCACCCATTGTGGACAAGGTGAATGAAGTCAGAAGGGTTGACGGGGATCGTGTAGATTAGGCCGCCTTTTTTTTGCTCCTTTTTCTTGCCGCTGCCAGACATGTCACAGGAACAATCCATTAGAGCGCGGCAAGTTATTTATTGTGATATAACTTTATTCTGGGTAGTATTTGCTATGTTATTTCCTTTACTTGATTCCATCCCTTGTATGTTTTTACCCTACGCTTTTAGGGAACTTGCCGGCGTAGGCACCCTTGCCGCGAGCGCTGAGTGCGGAACATCAGCAGCCTGCTGGCGGTGTCGCCTCCGGCAAGAAACCTTGTCGGAACTAGTCGCAGCACACTTACGTTGTTGATCGGACTCGAAACAAAGTAAGGGCGCAACTAGCTACGAGTTGGTTCCTCCGCGCACACGTTTTCCATACAAAGCACGGTCGTTCAAGGAAGATAACTTAAAAAATTTTAAAACTGATTGTGCTCAAACTTTGGCAACTTAGCTTTTCTGTCGTCTGCGTCCCGGCAAGGCTATACTTCTTTGAACAACGCCTGGTCCACACCATTATCCTCTCCTTCCCCCCCCCCCGGTGAACTTGTGGGCGAAGGAACCTTCTTTTTGAGAAAAAGAAAGAAGAGAAAATAAATATATGGAGCCTTAAGGCTCGTTATTGCTTACCGGGGGCAAGTGCTGCACAAAGTGTCAGATAATATATGCAAAAGAAAGAAAGCATGAAATTTGACAACATTTGCAGAGCATATGATCTTTATTTATGCACGGGATCTGCGCCCGGCTTTGTACAAAGGGTTACATGCAACAGCGGCAAGGCTTGTACAAAAGGTGGTTGCCGGGACTGCAAGCTCCGGCAACCGCGCCTCATGGGTAAAACTTACGAAGATGCTCTATGTTCCAGGAGTTGCTCACCGGAAAGCCCTCTTCAGTCTCAAGGCGGACAGCGCCGGGCCTAGTGACTCGCTTTACCCGATAAGGGCCTTCCCACTTCGGCGTCAACTTGTTGGAATTCTTGGCGGATTGAACGCGCCGAAGAACAAGGTCGCCTTCCTCGAAACTTCTGGTATTAACTTTGCGGCTATGATAGCGACGCAAAGCTTGCTGGTAGCGAGCAGCTCGTACAGCAGCCTGAAGATGATCTTCCTCAAGGAGCAGTGCGTCATCTTGTCGCAGCTGCTCTTGCTCAAGCTCATCATAAGGGAGCACTCGAGGCGATCCGTATACGAGTTCCGTGGGGAGAACTGCCTCGGCTCCGTAGACAAGAGCAAAAGGTGTCTGGCCAGTGGCTCGATTTGGCGTCGTCCTGATCGACCAAAGAACCACTGGCAGCTCCTCGATCCAATTTCTTCCACACTTGTGTAGCTTGTCGAAAGTTCTGGTCTTGAGCCCGCGCAGCACTTCAGTGTTCGCCCTCTCCGCTTGACCGTTGCTTCTCGGGTGAGCAACAGAAGCGAAGCAGATCTTGGCGCCAAGATCTTGGACGTACTGCATGAAGGTGCGGCTCGTGAACTATGTGCCGTTGTCGGTGATGATCCTGTTAGGGACTCCGAAATGGCAAACAATCGACCTGAAGAACTTGACTGCTGACTGTGCTATCACCTTCCTCACTGCTTCCACTTCCGGCCACTTTGTGAACTTGTCGATTGCAACGTACAAGTATTCAAATCCCCCGACAGCTCGGGGAAAGGGGCCGAGGATGTCGAGCCCCCAGACCGAAAATGGCCAGGATAAAGGGATCGTCTGGAGAGCTTGAGCTGGTTGATGTATCTGTTTGGAGTGGAACTGGCACGCTTCACACTTGGTTACTTGTGCAGTTACATCCTGGAGGGCTGTTGGCCAAAAGAAACCTTGCCGGAAAGCTTTGCCGGCAAGTGCTCTTGCGCCAATGTGGTGACCACATATGCCTCCATGTATCTCCGCCAACAGCTCCTGTCCTTCTTCCCAGGAAATACACTTCAATTTCACTCTGTTGAATCTTCTCCTGTACAGTATGTCGTCAACAAACTGGTACATACTAGATTGCCGGGCTACTCTTTCCGCTTCTTCTTGCTCTTCGGGAAGTTCTCCTATTTGAAGGAAACGGACGATATGTTGTGCCCATGCCGGAGCTTGTGGCTCGACGACAAGGACCAAGGGCGCAAACACTGCTGCGGGAATATCTGCTTCCACGGCAAGAATCTGTGGCGCAGCCGGAGCTTGATGTTCCCCGGCAAGCTCGCCGGAGCAAAACTTGTTGGGGGCGTCTGCTTCAACGAAACAAGCCCTAGGGCTTGTCGGAGCAGACTGCCCCTCAGCACTCTTTGTGTTGATCTTGGGGACCTTCTTGGCGGCGGCTTCGGGGAGCTCAGCCGGAAAGTAGTCACCAGAAATCAACTTCCTCTTCTTGTTCTGTCCAGTTGATGGTGTTATAGATGGTTGAGCCAGCTTGAGCACAAAGATCCCTGGTTCCACAGGTAACTTCAGTGCGGCGCATTTTGACAGGCCATCTGCATTGTCGTTCTGAGTTCTCGGAACATGTTCCATCTGCAGGCCGTCAAAATGTTCTTCCAACTTCCTCACTTCATCAATGTAGGCTTCCATCAACGGACTCTGATAATCTTTGTTTACTTGGCGGACGACAAGCTGTGAGTCACCCCTGACAATGAGCTTCTTGATCCCAAGGTCTGCCGCAATCCTAAGTCCGGCAAGCAAGCCCTCATACTCTGCAGTATTGTTTGTCGCTTGCTCCTTGGGAAAGTGCATCTGGACCACGTACTTGAGGTGCTCTCCGGTTGGTGCGACAAGTAACACACCCGCACCGGTGCCTTGCAACGAGAAGGCACTGTCAAAATACATGATCCATTCTTTGTTTGCCTCCTTGACGAGGATGCTCGTTTCTGGAGTTTCTTCATCAGGTGTCGGCGTCCATTCTGCTATGAATTCTGCCAATGCTCGGCTCTGGATAGTTGAAGTACTCTCAAACTTGAGGCCAAAGCTTGACAGTTCCAGTGCCCACTCGACGATCCTGCCTGTTGCTTCTGGATTCTGCAATATCCTCTTCAACGGAAAGCGAGTGACAACTGTGATCTCATGTGCTTGAAAGTAATGGTGCAGCTTCCTCGAGGCCATGAGAAGGCCGAAAAGCAACTGCTGCACACCAGAGTATCTTGATCTAGCCCCCTGCAGAAGGGAACTGACAAAATAAACTGGGCGCTGCACCATCTTCTTTTGTCTCTCTTCCTGCGGCTGCACAGATCCATCCTTGTCGGGACCAGAGCTTGTCGGGGAAACCTCCTGCTTGTCGCTGGATTCGCTTGTTGCGGTTGCTGGCTCATCATCCGCCTCCCTCTCCGCTACTAACGCAGCACTAACCACTTGATTGGTTGCCGCTAGATACAGCAGCAACTTCTCTTGTGGCTTAGGTGCGACAAGTATCGGAGTGGAGGATAGGTATCTCTTCAAGTCCTGCAGCGCAGCCTCCGCTTCCAGAGTCCATTTCATTGGACCTGCCTTTTTCAAAATTTTGAAAAATGGCAGGGCGCGCTCAGCAGACTTAGAGATGAACCTACTGAGAGCAGCAACGCAGCTGGCAAGCCTTCGCACATCCTTGACGCGCTTCGGTGCTTCGATCTGCTCAATGGCCTTGATCTTGTCGGGATTGGCTTCAATCCCCCTCTGGGATACAAAGAACCCGAGAAGCTTGCCGGAACGAACTCCAAACACACACTTCTCGGGGTTCAGCTTGAGATTGATCTTGCGCAGATTTGCAAAGGTCTCGTCCAAATCTTGGATCAAAGTTTCTTTGTCCTTGCTCTTGACCACTATGTCATCCATGTAAGCTTCTACATTTCTGTGCAACTGTGGCTCAAAAGCATGACTGACTACTCTTGCAAATGTTGAACCAGCATTCTTTAGTCCAAAAGGCATCCGTACGAAGCAGTACGTGCCACATGGAGTAATGAATGCGGTCTTCTCTTCATCCTCTTCTGCCATGAAGATCGGATGATATCCTGAGTATGCATCAAGAAATGAAAGCAAATCACATCCTGCCGTGGAGTCGACAATCTGGTCAATGCGCGGCAAGGGAAATGGATCCTTGGGACAAGCTTTATTAACATCAGTGAAGTCAATACAAAGCATCCTCTTCCCGTTTGCCTTGCGCACGACTACTGGATTGGCTAACCACGTTGGATAGAGTACTCCTCGGACAAGGCCCGTTGCTTCCAACTTCTTGATCTCTTCTGCAATGAATTCTTGTCACTCCACTGCTTGCTTCCTAACTCTCTGCTTGACGGGCCGCGCGTGAGGACAAACGGCAAGGTGGTGCTCAATTACTTTCCTGGGAACACCGGGGATGTCAGACGGTTGCCATGCAAACACATTGACATTCGCCCGCAGGAAAGCAACGAGCGCGCTTTCCTATTTAGGATCAAGCGTGGCACTGATGGTGAAGGTACCACCAGTGCCGTCCTCCTTGGCGGCCACTTTCTTGGTCTCTGGTGAAGCTGTCTTCGCCTTCTTGCACTTGCTGGTGGAGCTCGATGGTGCGTCCTCGACAGTAGCGCAGCACTCCGAAGAGGTGCGCTTGCCGGAGTGGGCATCAGAGCTGCTCTTGCTGGACTTGGTCTTCTTCTTCCCCCCGGGAGCTTCAGCGGCAAGTGTCTTGCGATCTGCTGCGGCTACTGCTTCCCGGTAGATCTTGTCGGTACAGATAAGGGCATCTTTCTTGTCACCAGGGACAGAAATGACACTTATCGGACCAGGCATCTTGAGCACGTTGTAGGCGTAGTGAGAGGCTGCCATGAACTTGGCAAGCGCTGGACGGCCGAGTATCCCATTGTAGGGTAATGGGAAATCAGCAACATCAAAGGTGACTTTCTCTGTCCTGAAGTTCAGCTCGCTGCCAAATGTCACTGGCAGTGTGATCTTCCCCTTCGGCTTGCTCCTTCCCGGGTTGATTCCTTGGAAAGTGCCGGTCTCTTCGAGCTCGCTGTCGGGGATCTGGAGCTTCTTGAGCACTGTGGAGGAGATCAGATTCAAGCCGGCCCCGCCGTCAACCAGCATCTTCGTGACCTTGAGGTTGCGGATGGTTGGCGAAACCAACATCGGCAAGCACCCGACCGCAGTTATGCGATCAGGGTGATCCTCAACATCAAAGATGATGGGCGTGCTGGACCACTTCAGAGGCTTGCGTGACTCACCTGACGGTTCCGCTGCATTAACCTCCCGCACCCACTGTTTGAGCTGGCGGTGCAAGGTGTGCCGAGAGGCACCGCCGTCGACGCACAAAACCTCTGTCGCTTTCTGAAACTCCTGCTCGTCGGTCTCATCCTCATCCATCTCATCATCTTCGTCTTCGTCTTCATCCTTGTCACGGCCGCGGGGAGGCCTATCTCCTTCCCGCTGCTTGGCCTTGCCGTGGCGCCCTCCCCGGGCGGGACGCTTCTTGCCGGATCCTCCACCACCTTCTTGGGCCTTCTCCTTATCGCGTCGCTCGTATTCAGCTTTCTGAAGCTAAACAAGCTGCTCGACTTTCTTGCAGGCCTGGAGATCATGGCCCTTGGTGCGGTGGATCTTGAAGTACTACTTGCCGGAGCCATCCTGCTTGTCAGCGGCAACCACGGCCTCGCCGGAGTCACCAGCTTTGGCCTTCTCGGCGCCACCTCCGTTGCCGAACTGCTCGACAACCAGCACATCCTTAGCTTTTCTCTTTCTGTTATTCCGCCTCCGGTTCTTCTTTGCCGGGGCGGCATCCTCACTGTCAGATCCTTCTACTCCTGCATTCTCTCCGGGGAGTTTCCTCCCCTCCTCAGCACGTGCACACTTGTCGGCCAGAGCATATAGCTCGCTGACATCTCTGATTCTGCACATCGCCATCTCCTCCCTCATCCCGCGATTACGCACGTTCTGATGGAACGCGCTGATAACCGCGGCAGGGTGGACGTCTGGGATGTTGCGCTGCACCTGGCTGAATCTTTGAATGTACTTGCGCAGGGGTTCTCCTTCCTTCTGGGCGAGCAGATGAAGATCGCTCTCCTGGCCATGAGGCTTGTGGCCGCCTGTGAAGGCGCCGACAAACTGATGGCACAGGTCCGCCCATGAGGAGATGGAGTTGTCCGGCAAGTGCATGAGCCAAGATCTGATATTGGGCTTGAGCACCAGCGGGAAGTAGTTGGCGAGGATCTTCTCGTCGCGCCCCCTGGCAGCCTGCACCGCGATGGTGTAGACGCTGAGGAACTCTAACAGATGTATCCTGCCATCGTACTTCTCGGGTACGTCTGGCTTGAAGTTCTTGGTACTGGGCCACTGGACCTGCCGCAGCTCACGAGTGAACGCAGGGCAACCTACCGCGTACAGAAAGTCGCCTGGTTCCCCTGGCGCATGCATATCGACAGTGGGCCCAGCACGCTGGTCCGACTGACGCCGCGCTTCTCTTCGACGCTCGATGCGAGTACGAGCGTCTTCTTGTCGTCGTTCTTGGAGAACTTGGCGTTGATCGCGGCTAGCTCGCGGGTCCGACGACGCGGTGGAGTGGGTGTCGGGGTTAGCCCGGCGAGTCGGCGATCTTGGCCTTCGGGGCGGGGAGTGCACAGTGGTGGCACCCCCACCGGTCTTGTCGCCACCGGCTTGCTCCTGGGCGTCTTGCCGGGGCTTCGACGTGCTCGGTTGCCGGGGCTTGTCGCCGTTGGCGAAGCCGATGAGGCTCTGGATGGTGACCCTCCAGTCGTCGATCTTGTCCGGCGCTGGAGGGTAGTCTAGTAGCAGTTGGGCTCGAGCCAACACTTCTTCTGGGGTTTTTGGCGGCGGGGGCGAACGACGCGAGGAGCGGGATATGCTCAAACTTCTAACAGTGTTAGAAGGAGCAACATCTCGTCCAGGCGACCGTGCCGTGCTCGCGCCAACATGTTGGCGTGCATGTTGGCCTTGAGCGTCCCGCGACCCACCAGCTTGGCCTTGTTCTAACGCAAGCACGGTGCTGGGAGCACCATGGCGTTGTTGATCCCGCACCTCCTGAGAGGGGTGCGGTGCATGCACGGACGCCGAAGTTTGCGGGGCCTTGTCCTTGGATCTGGTGACCATGTGGGTTCCCCCGTCGGTGCCCGTTCCTCCGCCGGCGTCTACTCCACCGCTCGTTTGCTCCGGTGGCGGTGGAATCGACGCGGACGGGCCAACCACCTCCGAAGCCTTTTTCTTCGGTGGCATGTCGATGAAGACGACGATGTAGCGCGTGCGAAGACTGGATCAGGTTCGCACAACCTCGACGCCCCCTACCTGGCGGGCCAAAGATGTCGTGGGAAACGAACACCTATGGGGCAGGGCCCCTTCTCGGTCCGGCAGGGAGTGGAGGGCGCACGAAGAGCAGATCGAGGCGATGCACGCGGGGGATTTTACCCAGCTTCGGAGCTCTCCGGAGAGATAAAACTCCTACTGCTGCTTTGTGTTTATATATTCTGTTCTTGCTTGAGAGCATGAGTGTGTTGTAGTTTCGAATGAGTCAAACCTCCTCTACGTTGCGCATGGGCCTCCTTTTATAGGTTAAAGGGGTCACCGACAGGTGGCAATGCAGAGAGGGATAAAAAGTAAAAAGAGGGGTTGGTACAACCGCTATCTACAGTGCCCCCTACCTAACTCTGACGACAGGGGACAAGGGCATTTAATGCCCGTCCAGTCGCCCAAACAGTGCAGGAAACGACCGTTAGGGGTGCCACCGATCGCCACGATGGCCTTCTCGTCATCTCCACTTGCCACCTAGCACCGCTTGGCTGCACAGCTATCCGCCACGTGCGCCAGGAACGACCCTGCGGCGACACGTCGTCGGATGCGCTGGAGCGTGGGCGCAGAGTGGTGGCTTCGCCGCGGCAAGCGCCTTGCCGCGGTCGTTGTCTTGTCGCACCCAGAAGCTTGTCGCTCGTCGGGTCTTGCCGGGACGCGCGGCGCGTCGCGGCAAGTTTCTTGGCTGGCCCTCCAGGCAAGCTCCTTTTGCCGGGGCCTTGTTCTTCCCGGTAAGCTCCTCTTGCTGGGGCCTTGTCTCCTTAGTTAAAACACTTTGTTCTTGAATGGCATAAATATGAGCTACGGAGGATCTTGGCGGACGCCCGGCAAGCCTTGCCGCGGGACGCTGCGACTGCCCGTGCACAAGTTCAGGATACTAAGGTACCCCTACTTTAGTACACCGACAGACCGCTGTCTTGAGGGTCAAGCTGGAGGAAGCAACGCGGCAGGTCGATGCTTTGCGGGCCGCACTTGAGGTGGCGCAGGGGGAGTCAACTACCTCCCATGCTGAGGTGCTTCTCCTTCGCCAACGGGTGGACGAGGCTGAGGCCGTCGCGCGCCAGAATGCGGACGAGATACGCCAGCGGCGGATCCTGGAGCATGAGCACGGCCCCATGCTCACCATGCTTTGGGAGAGAGCCAACACAGCCTTGGGTAACATCTGCGAGGCGGCTGTTGGTGAGCCGCACGCAGTTAACTATGCCGGCAACCTTCAGTTCTTCACCAACGTGGTGACGCAGCTGGAGCCGCGGTCGGTCAGAGCCGACAGGCTCGTGGAGGAGAGGAGCCGCGCCCTGTTCGGGCGCGCCTTTTCTCGCGTCTTCAGCCATCTCCGGAACATGGATCCCCACTTCGACTTCGATGCTCCCATCGCCCTAGTCCCCCAGGCCGTCCGGGACGACCTGGCGCATCGGCTGGAAGACAACATGGACGCTCTCATCAGGGCCTTCGCTTCAGATAACGATGACATGATCGTGGCCGCCGATGAGGGCGGCGTGGTGAACGGTCCTGACGCCGCTGATGGCAACGCAGAGGGCGATGGCGAGGCTAGCGATGCCAGCAACAGTTCGGGTGGCGCTCCTGAGGATGCATTGGGGATTTTATCCGACTGACCGCGTATCATTCCTGTCTCCTTACCCTGCATGAATAGAACTCAGGTTTTGACCTGATGGTTGTAAGAGCATTTTGGGAGGGGGTTCCCCTCATGTAAAACTCATGTTCAGCGTACTAGTGGATGCTACATCACCCGTACGCCCGCGCCAAGTGGTTGGCTAGGCGACGAGACGGCTGGCTAGTTTACCTTTGTACCGTGCGAGCCCTGAGATAGCTTGTGGGAGGCTGTGGTGTCTCGAGTGTCTCCTGATCAAATCCGTAGGATCCGCAGTAGAAGCCTCCTGAGAGGATACGACGGCGGCAGTCTGGGTTGCACGAAAGCTAGGCCAGACCCGGTTCGTGAGGGGCTCACGAAGGGAGGCAGCTGAGGCGAAGTGGTAACCGAAACACGAGAGATTGCTCGAACGAGACTAAGCACCCCTTCCCCAAACACACGCAAATCTCAAATTCGAGTCCAACTTAAACCCAGCGGGGGAAAGCGACAACTAAGGGAAAAGCAATGAAAGCAGAAAAAAGGCCGCGTCCGGCACCTAGTCTAGTCTTGGACGTCTTCTCACCAGCGCGGAGCTAAGTGCTGCCACTGGGCGTGGGAGGGAGCCCCAGGGCCTGAGGCCGGCACCCCTGAGACTCCGGGGCGTGTACAGCCCAACTTATTATTACGTGAGAGTGTCACGGGGCAGCGAGCTTCACAGGCACTGGGCCTTCTTCACAGGTACCGGCCTTGCTTCATATCGCCAGACGAGGGCCCCGCTTTGCGCCATACTCTAGTGCCATCAACGACGACCGGAAACCAGGACGCCGCCGATGGGGTAGAGCGGTCGCGAGCGGTTCCCCCGACGACCACGGGTCCTCTGCCAGGGGCAGGCCCTGAGGCACCTCCCCAGCAGAGGGCCTACCTCCTGAGAACGCCTTGCTCTGAACGGCGCGGTGGTGATGCCGGATCCCGGCCCGTCTCCTGTAGCCCCTGACGTCCTCCTCCTGAGGGGTAGGAGACCGCGGGAGCGGGGCAGTTGCTCGCTGCGGCGACCTGCACCTCCTGCGATCCATGATTAGCATATGCCTGCTCCTGAGGAATTAGCGGTACCGATAATCGTTGCTTCCAGCGTGGCCGGTGGGGCCGTCCCGGGGCTCCTAGAAGAGCTCAGCTTCTGGCGCCTCGTCCCCCCAGCTTGGGCTGAGGAGCGAGCCTTGTTCGCCCTCATGCGGGTGCCCTTGGTCCATCATGTGGGGCACGTATTCTTTTGGGGCCGCCATCCCGAAGGCCGCGCCATAGCGCTCCGCGTGCCATGCAGCTCTGCTTGATGCGCCCACCTGGGGGTGGCAGTGCGGCGGCCCACTGGGGCCGTGGGTCACGACGAGTTCTTCGCTGGCCGGGGGCGGAGTCAGCGCTGCCGCTGGCCCGATGCTGACAGCTTCGCTGGTGTTGGGGTAGCCTTGGAGCCCACGGGCGCGCATGGAGCCCCCGCGCAGGCCGCCCTAGACCTGAGATGGGAGCTGGGTGCAGAAGGGGTGAGCCCTCGAGGCGGCAAAGCCCAGGAGCTCTACCACACGCTCTAGCAGCACGTCGCGGCCGCCTTCCATCAGCCTGCACTGCAGCAGCTCTCGGGCCACTGTGAGCGCGGCCGTTGAGTTCGCCTGCTCCCGGTGGGTGTACGGCGTCATGGCTGCGGCATGGTTGGAGGCCCTTGCTGCCGACCGTGCCTGCCGCGGTGTGAGAGCTGTCGAAGCCTGTCCGCGTCGCCCACGGCCTGCAGCGCCCTGCGGACTGCGAGCTACCTAGGGCATGGGGTCGCCTGGGGCGAGCGGCTCTGCGCGGGCGGGCCAAGCCGCCAGGGATCAGGGTTGCCCGCCTGGTCACCGGACATGGTGATGACGATGCGACGGGACGCGAAGTGGCAGAAGGCGGATCCCGGCGCACCCCTACCTGGCGCGCCAAATGTCGGATTTCGGGTTCCGGCAGACCCTTGAGGTTCGAACACTGGGGTGCGCGCGGAGATTTCGCCTCTACCTACCTGCTCCTCGCCGCCTCGCTAACATCTAAACTACAAAAGGAACAACACAAGAGACACAAGGTTTATACTGGTTCAAGCCACCATTGCGGTGTAATACCCTACTCCAGTGTGTGGTGTGGTGGATTGCCTCTTGGGTTGATGACGAACAATACAAGGAAGAACAGCCTCGCGAGGGTCTGTTCTTGGCAGGGACGATGAACTGCTAGGGGGAGTTCAATCGCTCTCTCTACTGGTTTCTTGGCGAGGATCTTGTCTCTTCCCTACCTTGTGGTGGCTAGTCCTATTTATAGGCAGAGGCCCTGGGCCTCCTCCCAAATATTGAGCGGGAAGGGCGCCAACAATTGGCCATTTTGAAGGGGAACATCGGGTACAGTTATCCTAACTAAAGTTGGTCCTCGCCTGTCAAAGGCTCTGGTGGTGACGCCTGCTTGGGCTCCACAATGACTTCCTTCCTGCCGTTGGGCTGGTCTTGGTCTTGTTGCACCGAAATGGATGCCTTTGCTTGATGCTCTCGCCTGCGCTTGCTCCCTTTGCTACAAAGAGGAAAGGAGGACACTGCACGGGCTGGCACCCGCCTGGCGCCCTTGGTCGTCATGGCTTGCATCATGGGCACCTCGTGAGGTACCCCGCCTTGATCTCTACGCCTCCTCGTGAGCCAGCCTAATGAGGCCGTGCTTGAGGAAACTCCTTGTCGTCCGCCCCGCGAGGCTTGGCCCCTCGCGAGTGTCTTGAGCTTGTGTTGGGAAGATGGGCCCTGCTGGGCCCCCCTTTGAGCCACGCCGCAGGCCGCAGGCAGGAAAGTCTGGGGACCCCCGTTCCTAGAACGCTGACAACACGAGCAGCTAGTAAGGGAACTGCAGTGCCCAAAGCACGAGGACCACCTGTCGGTGTCAAAACCGGCGGATCTCGGGTAGGGGGTCCCGAACTGTGCGTCTAGGCGGATGGTAACAGGAGACAAGGGACACGATGTTTTTACCCAGGTTCGGGCCCTCTCGATGGAGGTAAAACCCTACTCCTGCTTGATTGATATTGATGATATGGGTAGTATAAGAGTGGATCTACCACGAGATCAATGAGGCTAAACCCTAGAGGCTAGCCTATGGTATGATTGTTGTAATGGTTGTGTGTCCTACGGACTAAAACCCTCCGGTTTATATAGACACCAGAGAGGGCTAGGGTTACACAGAGTCGGTTACAATGGTAGGAGATCTACATATCCGTATCGCCAAGCTTGCCTTCCACGCCAAGCAAAGTCCCATCCGGACACGGGACAAAGTCTTCAATCTTGTATCTTCATAGTCTTGGAGTCCGGATGACGATGATAGTCCGGCTGTCCAGACACCCCCTAGTCCAGGACTCCCTCAGTAGCCCCCGAACCAGGCTTCAATGAAGGTAAGTCCAGCGCGTATATAGTCTTCGCCGTTGCAAGGCGGGTTCTCCTCCAGATTCCATGTGCTTGCCGAATAGTGTCCGGCTCCCTCACAAATGTTGCTCTCCTTGGCTTCCATGCCCAATAATGGCCTTCTTCCACGTGTCGCATGAATGCGAAAGGCCAGGGTATCTTTTATGTTTTACCCCCTAGCTTCGCAAATAATCTTCCTATAAGAGAGGCAAGAATCCAGATCCAAACCACACTGAGGTAGTCCTGGACTAGGGGGTGTCCGGACAGCCGGACTATCATCGTCCGCCGGACTCCAAGACTACGAAGATACAAGATTGAAGACTCCGTCCCGTGTCCGGATGTGACTTTCCTTGGCGTGGAAGGCAAGCTTGGAGATACGCACATGTAGATCTCCTACCATTGTAACCGACTCTGTGTAACCCTAGCCTTCTCCGGTGTCTTTATAAACCGGAGGGCTTTAGTCCGTAGGACACAACATACATTACAACAATCATACCATAGGCTAGCTTTAGGGTTTAGCCTCCTTGATCTCATGGTAGATCCACTCTTGTACTACCCATATCATCAATATTAATCAAGCAGGACGTAGGTTTTACCTCCATCAAGAGGTCCCGAACCTGGGTAAAACATCGTGTCCCTTGTCTCCTGTTACCATCCGCCTAGATGCACAGTTCGGGACCCCCTACCCGAGATCCCCGGTTTTGACACCGACATTGGTGCTTTCATTGAGAGTTCCTCTGTGTCGTCACCGATAGGCTCGATGGCGTCTTCAATCAACAACACTGTCCAGGGTGAGACTTTTCTCCCCGGATAGATCTTCGTATTCGGAGGCTTCGCACTGCGGGCTAATTCACTTGGCCATCTGGAGCAGATCGAAAGCTACGCCCCTGGCCGTCAGGTCAGATTCGGAAGCCTAAACTTCACGGCCGATATCCGCGGGGACTTGATCCTCGACGGGCTCGAGCCACAGCCAAGCGCGCCGCACTGTTACGATGGGCATGATCTAGCTCTATCGCCGAACAGTGCCTTGGTGGCCGCACGAGAACCCGCTCCGGCCTTTAGTCCGGAGGCGATCACCCAGGTCGAGGACCGGTGGTTGGACACCGCCTCGGGGGCTGCAACTTCTACGGCGATGGAGGCGAACACTAACCTTGTCCTTCGCGAAGCCCGTGACTCCGAGGTGCCGGACTCCTTGCCGGACTCCGGACCTCCCATGCCCCTGCCAATCGAATCTGATTGGGCGCCGGTTATGGAATTCACCGCCGCGGACATCTTCCAACACTCGCCATTTGGCGACATCCTAAATTCGCTAAAGCATCTCTCGCTTTCCGGAGAGTCCTGGCCGGATTATGGCCAGGGTGGTTGGGATACGGATGACGAAGAAATTCAGACCCCACCCACCACCCACTTTGTAGCCACTGTCGACGATCTAACCGACATGCTAGACTACGACTCCGAAGACATCGACGCTATGGACGACGATGCCGGAGACAAACAGGAACCAGCGCCTACAGGGCACCGGAAGACCACCTCGTCATACGACATATACATGGTGGACACCCCAAAAGATGGGGATGGCGAGGAAGCAGCGGAGGCAGATTCCTTAAAGAAACAGCCCAAGCGCCGGCGTCAGCGGCGCCGCTCTAAATCCCGCCACAACAAGAATGGAGATTCCGACACAGGAGATAATAATACCCCAGAGAGTGCCGAAGACAATCCCCTCCAGCAAGACTCAGCGCAGGAGGATGCAGAAGCAAGCCCTCATGAGAGGGCGGCAGACGAAGAGGTCGAGGAATATAACTATACACCTCCCTCCGAAGACGAGGCAAGCCTCAACGACGACGAATTCGTCGTGCCCGAGGATCCCGTCGAACAAGAGCGTTTTAAACGCAGGCTTATCGCCACGGCAAATAGCCTAAAGAAAAAGCAGCAGCAGCTTCAAGCTGATCAGGACCTGCTGGCCAATCGATGGACCAAGGTCCTCACGGCCGAAGAGTATAAACTTGAACGCCCCTCCAAAAACTACCCAAGACGCAAGTTGCTCCCCCGATTAGAGGAAGAAGCATACATACCTTCATCACCAGCGCACGATACGGCCGACCGACCACCCCGTGATCACGACAGAGAGGCATCCAGGCCCTCCACCAAGACCGTACCCCGGCATCGCTCCAAAAGTACGAAGCCAAGGGGGAACGCGCCGGACTTGCAAGACGTATTGGAGGACAAAGCAAGGCAATCCAGATCCATCTACGGATCACGTGGGCGCCCCATGACCCACGACGAATACCGTCGCGCCGGATACAATAACCCCAGCCGGGCCGAACACAGCAGACAACGCTCTCTTGAGCTACGTCGCGATATTGCTCAATATAGAGGCGCCGCACACCCACTATGCTTCACTGATGAAGTAATGGATCATCAAATCCCTGAAGGGTTCAAACCTGTAAACATCGAATCCTACGATGGCACAACAGACCCCGCGGTTTGGATCGAAGATTATCTCCTTCACATCCATATGGCCCACGGCGACGATCTCCATGTCATCAAGTATCTCCCACTCAAGCTTAAAGGACCAGCTCGGCATTGTCTTAACAGCTTGCCCGCAGAGTCAATTGGGTGTTGGGAAGACCTGGAAGCCGCATTCCTCGATAACTTCCAGGGCACGTATGTGCGGCCACCAGACGCCGATGACCTAAGCCACATAATTCAGCAGCCAGACGAATCGGCCAGACAATTCTGGACACGGTTCTTGACAAAGAAAAACCAAATCGTCGACTGTCCGGATGCAGAGGCCCTCGCAGCCTTCAAGCATAACATCCGCGACGAGTGGCTAGCCCGGCACCTAGGACAGGAAAAGCCGAAATCCCTAGCAGCCCTCACATCATTAATGACCCGCTTTTGCGCGGGAGAGGATAGCTGGCTAGCCCGCAGCAACAACCTCAGTAAAAATTCTGGCAGTCCGGATGCTAAGGACCAAAATGGCAGGTCACGTCGAAGCAAAAATAAACGCCGCATTAACGGCGACGACAAGGAGGATACGGCAGTCAATGCCAGATTCCGAGGCTCTAAACCCGGTCAGCGGAAGATCCATTCAAAAGAACCACTCCGGGTCCATCCAATTTGGACCGAATACTCGACCACTTATGCCAGATACATGCCACCCTGGAAAAGCCAGCTAATCACACCAACAGAGATTGCTGGGTGTTTAAGCAGGCAGGCAAGTTAATTGCTGAAAACAACGACAAGGGGCCAAACAGCGACGACGATGAAGAGACCCGACCGCCGAACAATAGAGGACAGAAGGGTTTCCCCCCACAAGTGCGGACGGTGAACATGATTTACGCAACCCGTATACCCAAGAGGGAGCGGAAGCGTGCACTAAGGGACGTATACGCGATGGAGCCAGTCGCCCCGAAGTTCAATCCATGGTCCTCTTGTCCGATCACTTTCAATCGAAGAGACCATCCGACCAGCATCCGCCATGGAGGATTCGCCGCATTGGTTTTAGACCCAATCATCGATGGATTTCACCTCACGAGTCCTGATGGACGGCGGCAGTAGCCTGAACCTGCTTTATCAGGATACAGTGTGCAAGATGGGCATAGACCCCTCAAGGATTAAACCTACAAAGACAACCTTTAAAGGCGTCATACCAGGTGTGGTGGCCAATTGTACAGGCTCAGTCACACTGGAAGTGGTCTTCGGATCCCCGGATAATTTCCGGAGCGAGGAGTTAATCTTCGACATAGTCCCATTTTGCAGCGGCTATCACGCTCTGCTCGGACGAACCGCGTTTGCAAAGTTCAACGCGGTGCCGCATTATGCATACCTCAAGCTCAAGATGCCAGGCCCTCGTGGAGTCATCACGGTCAACGGAAATATGGACCGCTCCCTCCGAACGGAGGAACATACAGCGGCTCTCGGGGCAGAAGTACAGAGCAGCCTTTTAAGGCAATTTTCGAGTCCGGCCGTTAAACGGCCGGATACAGCCAAACGCGCCCGAAGCAACACCAACCAAGACCACCTGGCACGATCCGATCACGCGTAGCAATGCGGCCCTAACCCCCGCCCTCGCATGATTGCAAGAACAACCCTCCGCGTACACCATTACGCTTTGGAGATACCATGGGCGTAGGGGAAGGGGCACGACCACAATAGACCCAGAGTGCGGCTCGACCACACCAGGGGCTCGCAAGTGTGTCACTCTTTCTTATTATTATTTTCCTTTTTTGTATACACAGGACTCCGTTAGCCAGAGGCCCTGTCCGGCGGTGAACCTGCCGAACTCATGATGCAACAGCCGGGGAAGAAGGAATGCGGCGACGAACACTCAGGTGGTCTCAGTTACGAGCATTAAATTTGATTATATACACCATGTCCGTAGCCCATCCCTGGAGGGGGACACGTTTAACTAGTCCAAAACCCTTGCTTACCGCACTATTTGTATCAGTCTGCACTCATAGCAGACTTCCTTTAATAAATGATGCAGCACCTTTTTTGCCTGTTGTTACATATATATGTTCATTACATGACATCTTGCACCCGTATATTTTGGTACGGCCTAATACACCAGGGGCTTGTGTTCCCCACATTATGGTGTGATAAGTCCGAACACTTACACAAGTGTGGCACCCCGAACTTATAGCATTATATGAATTGGCTCCGAATCATGTCTTGGGTCAATAGTTGGGTTTGCCCGGCTCCCACGTTTTGGTGCCTTACGTTCCGTTCCGTCGGCTAAGGTGGCACTGGGAGAACCACTGCGATTGCGCCCCAGTTGAGCCGGGCAAGCGCCTCAGTGGAGAAAGCTAAAACTGACTGGCATGATAAGGCGAGAGACTGGTCGCTGTTCGAGAGGTCTTTTCGGGTCCTTAAGGACTCACGCCTCTTCGAGCGAAGTTCCGGATAATGTCCGACGAAGGCGTGGATAGCGCCCCAAATTCGGTCTTCCGAATACTAGGGGCTTCGCCAAAATTTAAAATTATAGAATTCTATGGCTAAGTGAGAGTGTTCAAGCACTATAAGTCCGGTCGCCTTGTTCGTTGTGTTGAGCGCCTCCCTAGATGGACCCAAAAATGGGAACAAGAGTGCTCAAGTTATCCCGAACACCCCAGCACTTGCGGCTCGGGGGATGAAGCCAACAACTTGCCATCTCTCAGATTTTATAAATGGCCGCACAGAAGGTAATATTTTAAATTAAACAAGCGTTGCTCAAAGCGCACATGAACAAAGTTTTCAGCGCACAGGATAATACACAGCGAGTTTACTCAAAAATTACATCTCTAGGGCACTCATCCGCAATATCGCGGGCTCCCTTCAGGACAGTTTTATAATATATTTTGGGCATACAATACTCCTTGCCCGGTGGTGGTGGGTCGGTAAGAAGCTTCTCCGCATCCAGCCTGCCCCAGTGCACCTTTCTGCGGGCAAGGGCCCGACGAGCACCTTCAATACAGGCGGAGCGCTTGATGACCTCCACCCAGGGGGGCGCATCCACCAGCCGCCGCACGAGGCCGAAGTAGCTCCCAGGCATGGCCTGTCCAGGCCACAGCCGGACTATAAGGCCCTTCATGGCCTCCTCAGCTACCTTGTGGAGTTCGACCAGCTGCTTCAGCTAGTCGCTTGGGGGCACCGGATGGCCGGCCTCAGCGTACTGAGACCAGAAGACCTTCTCCGTTGAGCTCCCCTCCTCGCCACGGTAGAATGCGGCGGCATCGGGCACACTACGCGGCAGATCTGCAAACGCCCCTGGAGAGCTCCGAATGCGGGTAAGTGTCAGGTAGTTTACATTAACATGCTTGCTTTGCATGAAAAATGCCTTACCCTCCGCAATCTTCTTCACATCTTCAACCTCCTGAAGGGCCTTACGGGCCTCTCCCTTGGCGGACTTGGCACTTTCGAGAGCCGAGGCATGCTCGGACTCTCGAGTCTTGTAGTCGCGCTCCAAGCTCTCATGCTTCTCCATGAGATCCTGGAGCTCTTGCCGCACTTCCGCCACCTGTGCCTCCTTCTTTTCTCACTCTGCTTGTTCCGCGGCCGCACTGCGTTCGGCCGCGGACACAGCCTCCTTCAGGGCTGCCACCTCGTTTGTGGCCCCTGAAATACCCATATTATCCTTGTTAATTTTATTGCGACCAAAATCCTTTTCTGTAAGGTAACAATTCAAAGTGGTGCTACTCACCTTCTTTGTCCTCGAGCTGCCTCTTGGCATGGCCGAGCTCTCGCTCGGAACGCTCGAGATCTTGCTTTAATGTACCAACCTCCGCAGTTAGTGCGGCAGAGGTCAGCAGCGCAGCCTGCAAACCCATATTGACATAATTTATTAGCAACCTGCGAATATCTTTTTAAGATCCTCAGTCCGGCTTTTCTTTCCGAACACCGAACCGAGCATCAGGGGCTACTGTCTATGTGGTATTACATTACACAATTTTAACTTCTTACCTCAAAGCCCGTTAAAAGGCTACTGCAGGCTTCGGTCAGCCCGCTCTTGGCGAGCTGGACCTTCTGAATCACCGCACTCATAGCAGTGCGGTGTTCTTCCTCGATGGAAGCGCCTCCAACAAGTTGTCCAGCGCCTCCGGTTGGACGGAGGCCTCCGGCGTCATGGTCTTGCCCTTCTTCCGAAGGGGCCGCCTGCCGGACTCTGGAACCACTGCAGGTTTCGACGTAGAGTCCGGCGCAAAGTCCGGGAGGCTGCCTGGCGCCGCCTCCGGAGCCTCCTCCTGATGGGTCCCTTTCTGGTATCCCACCTCGGCGTCCTCATCGGCGTGGGGGGTAGAGGCAGTCGGAAGTGAATCCACATCCGACGGGGCCAACGACCCGCTCGATGAAGCGGGGAGATCGTCATCGGCCGGACTGCAGACAGTATGCGGCATTAGCAGGACACTATGTGACACGAAAGAAATTGCATATCAGGGATCCGGATACTTACGATCTCGCCGGAGGCCTGGCCCTTGAAGGCCACTCCTCCTCGCCAACGTCGGTGTTGGCGGAGCTGTATGGGGGAATAGTTCTCCCCCTCTTGGACCCTTCGGCCTCCCCTGTTGGGGAAGCCTTCCTTTTCCTCTCTCCCTCCTCCGGGAGAGAGTCTTCTTCCTCCTCCTCATCTTCGGGGGAGGAGTCCGCCTCGTCGTCGGACGCCTGATTACGGGAACTCTTTCGAGTCCCCATGGCCACCTTCTTGGCCTTCTTCTCCGGCACCACGTGCGGTGCCAGAACCAGCAGCCCCGCTAGACGGGCGTCCACTGGGTCTTCTGGCATGGGAGCCGGGCAGATGAGCTACTCGGCCTTCTTCATCCATTCCTGTCAAAGGAAAAGAGAGATTGAAACCCTCTTAGAATCAATCTATTTACAACAAGTGTCCCGTAAACGGGTTGAATCACTTACCTCGTCAGATGGATGCTGTGAGCGAAATCTGCGATCTTCCGTCGCGGACGCGGGGACTTCGGCACCCTTAAACAGCACCCTCCAGGCGCCTTCGTACGTCGTGTCGAAGAGCCCGCTTAGCGCCTGGTGCTACTCCGGATCGAACTCCCACAGATCGAATGCCCGTTCTTGGCATGGGAGGATCCGGCGGACGAGCATGACCTGGACCACGTCGACGAGCCTGAGCTTCTTGTTCACCAGCTTCTGGATACAGGCTCGGAGTCCCTTCAGCTCCTTCGGATTACCCCACAGCAAGCCCTTCTCTTTCCAGGAGGTGAGCTGCGTAGGGACACCAGATCTAAACTCGGGGGCCGCCGCCCATGAAGGGTCGCGCGGCTCGGTGATATAGAACCACCCCGATTGCCACCCCTTGACGGATTCCACGAAGGCCCCTTCGAACCAGAGGACGTCGGGCATCTTGCCCAAGATGGCGCCTCCGCACTCCGCCTGCTTGCCCTTCACTACCTTTGGCTTGACGTTGAAGGTCTTGAGCCACAAGCCGAAGTGGGGCCGGATGCAGAGGAGGGCCTCACACACGACGATGAACGCCGAGATGTTGAGGATGAAGTTCGGCGCCAGATCGTGGAAATCCAGGCCGTAGTAGAACATGAGCCCCTGGACAAAGGGGTGAAGTGGAAAGCCTAGTCCGCGGAGGAAGTGGGGAAGGAAAACGACCCTCTCATGGGGCCCGGGGGTAGGGATGAGCTGCCCCTCGTCGGGCAGCCGGTGCGCGATATCGCCGGAAAGGTATCCGGCGTTGGGCAGCTTGGTGATGTGCTCCTCCTTGACGGTGGAAGCCAACCATTTGCCTCCCCCTCCGGACATGGTTGGGGAAGGTTAAGACGAGATGCGTGAGCTTGGGCGTTGGAGCTTGAGTGAGCGGAGGTGGATAAGCAAAGGAGGAAGAAGGCGTGGGTGAAAAGGTGAACCCTTATCCCTTATATATAGGCGGGCGGAGACTATGCGCCCCCCCCCAGCCTGGTTAAACTTGCTTATCTCCCAAGCGCCACCATTAATGGCACGGTTGGGTTACCCACGTCCGTATTGATGAGAATCCCGGAATAAGGGGAACACGATCTCTGCTTCAACAGGACGTGCCAAGGAAACCGCTTCGCTAAACGTGCTGAGGTGGTATAATAAAAAATGATTCAAGTAAAGGCTTGGTAGCGGTGTGATGTCATGCCGCATAATACGTCAGCATATTGGACTTGTGTACATTTTATTCTCTCTACGGTGGAATGTGGAATTTATTTTGCAGAGCCGGACACTATCCTGGTGTTCATGATCTTCTCTGGATTATTCAAGGGAGGAACCCGCCTTGCAATGCCGAACATTATGCGCGCCGGACTTATCGTCATTGAAGCCTGGTTCAGGGGCTACTGAGGGAGTCCTGGACTAGGGGGTGTCCGGACAGCCGGACTATCATCGTCCGCCGGACTCCAAGACTACGAAGATACAAGATTGAAGACTCCGTCCCGTGTCCGGATGGGACTTTCCTTGGCGTGGAAGGCAAGCTTGGCGATACGGATATGTAGATCTCCTACCATTGTAACCAACTCTGTGTAACCCTAGCCTTCTCCGGTGTCTATATAAACCGGAGGGCTTTAGTCCATAGGACACAACATACATTACAACAATCATACCATAGGCTAGCTTTAGGGTTTAGCCTCCTTGATCTCGTGGTAGATCCACTCTTGTACTACCCATATCATCAATATTAATCAAGCAGGACGTAGGGTTTTACCTCCATTAAGAGGGCCCGAACCTGGGTAAAACATCGTGTCCCTTGTCTCCTGTTACCATCCACCTAGACGCACAGTTCGGGACCCCCTACCCGAGATCCGCCGGTTTTGACACCGACACACACCATCTTCCTTCCGCGAGTATTCATCGGAGCGCTTCTGACCAAAAATCCATTCCATCATGGACTGTCGACGCGGCTCCTCCTCTCGTGCTCCCAGCCCTCTGCCAGGAGATTGGAGAAGATGTTCTGTCCCGCACCACGAGCTGGTGGCGCTCCAAGCGGAGGGATATCTTCCTCCGGCCTTTATGGTCCCGGTTCGAGCCGGCTGGCCACCTACAAAGGTGGGAAGCAAGCGGAGGCCACCCCAAGTCCCAATAAAGGGGAGCAGGTACGCTTCATCCCCTATCTGATAAGGGGGCTCAGATTTCCTGTACATCCGTTCCTCCGCGGGCTTCTGTAGTTCTACGGACTCCAGCTCCATCACCTCACGCCCGCCTCTATTATGCATATCGCAGGTTTCGTGGCTCTTTGCGAGCTGTTCCTGGGCATCGAGCCCCACTTTGTGCTGTGGAAGAGGCTATTCTGCCTCGTACCCCATTCTCACGAGGGGTCAATATATCAAGTGGGCGGTGCCGAAATATGGCGCATCGCCGGGACCGGATATCCATCCGGAACCCCAAAGAAGGCGTCCGAAGACTGGCCTTCAGAATGGTTTTATGTAGAAGACGCTCCACTGCCGGACCCTGTTCGGGTCGGCCTCCCGGAGTTCAGCAATGCTCCTCCGAAGAAACGCCTGAGCTGGCGCCCGCGGAGCCCTCAGCTGGAGGAAGACAAGAGCGTCCATTATTTGATGGGTCGGATAAGGTTACTAGCCCATTCCGGATTGACCATGATCGAAGTCATGGCCACGTGCATTATGCGGGGGGTGCAGCCGCTGCAATACAGGGGCCACCCCATGTGGGATTTCAACGGGGAGAATGATGCCACTCGTCATGGCCGCCAAGGGCCGGGATCGGCCGAAGATCTGGTGAAGATTCTGTCCGGCCTATACAAGGGGGAGAAGGAGGACTTCCTCCAGACGAGCCCATTGAATGGGTTCTCCATGAACAACCCTCGGAGCTAGGTAAGCGGATGTTCATTTATCCGACCCACACTTTCAAAGTTAAGTGCCTTACTTTATGGTTTTGACGCAGGATCTGTGCGGGACTGTGGAGAGCATACATAGTCCGGCCCCACAGCCCGAGGATCCGGAAAGATCCCTTGATCCGTCCTCCGAAAAGGATCCGGACATAAAGGTGGAGCTAATTGACGGGGTGTTTTACCAGCTCAGCATGGATAATGCTCTAGTCGCCATTACGGCCAACTACCCCGGCCTATCTCCAGCTCCCCAGGTGATTGTGACCGAAGTCCTGACACCATTATTTAGTCCTTGCGCATTTCTGACCATCGTATACAATGGTGTCTCGCAGGAGGTACCTTCAAGGCGGGAAGCCGAACCCGCGGCGGCTGACCCACAGGGGTCAGTCCGGCCCGGCAGGTGGAAGAGGGGTGTGGTACAAATCGAAACGTCACCGCAATGGTATAGCTTGCAACCATCATTTAGGACAAAGTTCCTAGGAGGTGTTTGAACGCTCATGACTTTTGCAGGAGAAAGAGTGCTCGCCGGACTGCGAGTGGAGAGGTTGCCAACCAAGCCTCTGCCAGCCAGGCTCCAATGCCTGGTCTGGAGGGGGAGGCGAGCGCAAGGCGCGAGCCGGATACTCCTCCAACGGAGGATGCCGACAGACTGTCCGCCACCAGGTCTGAGGTGGAGAGCGCCATGAACCATAGGCGCCGCCGGACAGTTTTATGTGACGCGTGCTTCTCCCCTGAGGCATTGAATGCCTTTAACGCGGGGGACACGCACCTTCGTGCTGCTCAAGATGGTTTGACCAGAGCCACGGAGCAGTATGTAAAAGACATACGGGTAAGGGATTTTAATAGTTGTATATGCCAGTAGCCCCCGAGACTTAAAGTAGTTAGAGTAATTGATTTAAGGTTCATTTGATATGCAGGATCTTACAGAGAAGAATACCCAATTGTCTCATGAGCTAAAAGGGTGCAAGGCCCAACTTGAGGCCGCACTCACTGCCGCAGGAGGAAACACAGAGACCCCTCCTGGTAACACATTATTTCAAAAAGATAAGCAGTGTGCGGCGTGCATGTAAGTCTGACAATGATATTGCAGATGTTGTCGGACTGGATCCGGACAAGCAACAACTACTGCGCCACCTGAAGGCCGGCGAGAGGGTGCTGAGAAGGTGCAGCAGGAAAGGAACAAACTCCAGGATGCCCACGCCCAGCTTGGAGAGGAGCTGAAAGGTGTTCGGGCCGAGCTGTCTGGCTCCGTGAAGGAGAATCAGCGGCTTCGTCGCGGCATCTATAGTAAGTGCTTAAGCGAGCTCCTTTGAAAAGAAGAGTTCGGCGAGGAAGTCAATTGACAGAAATATGTTTGTAGGTGTGCTCACAGGTCGCCCTGCGGAGGAGATGCCCATATCAACGGGTGATCAACTTCTCGAGCTGGTGCAACTGCTCGAACGAGTTCGGTAGGCAATGAGCGGCGGCGTCCAGGCTTTATGGCCGTCCCTCTCCCTACCCGAGGGCCTTGGAGAGCTTGCGGAGAAGCTTCAAGGAGCGCGGCAGCGCTTCCGTTTATGGAAGATATCGGCCTGCCGCCAAGGTGCCAGGGAGGCCTGGGCCATGGTGAAGACGCGGTACAAGAAGGCGGATCCTAACCACATGGCCAAGGTCGGACCTGTTGGGCCTGATGGGAAGGAGATCTCTGTGAGATTAGTGTACGGCCAAGTAGAGTTGGCCGCTAAATATTCCCAACGGGACTGTAAATTAGACAGCCTGTTAGACGGGATTGAGGAGGAATACAGTCAGTCGATTTGACAATGTATTTTAAAAAGACATGTAAAATGCCTTCTAGCCGGATTGTAGATCGTTTGTCTTTGCCGAACCTTTCGCTTCAACCTCGGGACCCTAGAGTCCGGAGTGTGTCCGAATACCTTCTCGGTTAAGAAACAACTGGGGCATGCATGGAGACCAGGCGTAGGGGTCATTAGTGCTTTATCAGACAAGTGCCCAACTAGTTATGTTATATTACATGGTTAGTAAGAAACATCTTCCAGGGAGAATAGTTCCGTTAAGGGTTCCTTTCCCTGGGAGGCATACCCTAAAGTGCATGTCCGGACTGCGAAAAGAGCAGGAAAACATCTGGGGGCAGATAAATAAGTAGGTAAAAAATCATCTTTCAAGTCACCGACCGAATATTCCCTTAAGAACGCTAGCTTTCGGCTTCACCCAGTTTGAGGTACACATCCGGCTGACCCGGCAGTAACAATCGCAGAGGTGCTCCCTTTACCTCCTAGCCGAACAATCGGGAACGTAGGGGTAAGCACAGGAGCCAAGCAACCCAGCTTGGACAAAACTTAAGTCATAACGATGCATATAATGGTGAATAAAAGGTATATGTGGAAGTTTGACACATGTGTTGGGCATGAAGCCCTTATAAGTAAGCTTCTGGTAAAGAAGCCCCCAGGTATAATGAGTGCGGATAGCACATTAAGTGTGTGCGAACAATGCGCAAGTAGGCCTTTAAGGGCTTTTATGAAAAGGGTGAGAGAAAAAAGAGAAACGAAAGACAGCTGAAGTGTAAAAATTTGGACGGGAGGAGACGAACTCTTAGTCCGGCGCTAGGCGTAGAATCTTCGGAGGTGGGCTGCGTTCCATGGGTTCGGCTCGAGTCGGTTGTCCGACGCATTTCGCAGACGGTATGCTCCGCCGATCAGGACTTGGTCAATAATGAAGGGGCCCTCCCATTTGGGCTTGAGCTTGTCCTTTTTCTTGTCCGGCAGGCGTAGAACTAGTTTGCCAACATTGTAAGTCTTAGCCCGTACTTCTCTGCTTTGATATCTTCGAGCCTGCTGCTGATAGAATGCGGAACGAGCCTTGGCGACGTCGCGTTCTTCCTCCAATGCGTCCAAGCTGTCCTGCCGATCCACCTCGGCTTCTCTTTCTTCGTACATGCGCACGCGAGGTGAGTCAGGAATGATGTCGCAGGGCAAAACTGCCTCTGCGCCGTATACCATAAAAAATGGTGTGAATCCGGTAGTACGGTTGGGCGTTGTCCGCAGCCCCCAGAGTACGGAGTCCAGCTCCTCTACCCAGTGCATGTCAGATTTCGTAAGGGACCGCACTAGTCTGGGTTTGATGCCGCTCATTATTAGACCATTTGCTCGTTCCACTTGACCGTTGGTTTGAGGATGATAGACTGAAGCGTAATCGAGCTTAATGCCCATATTTTTGCACCATAATTTAACCTCGTCAGCCGTGAAGTTCGTGCCGTTATCGGTAATGGTGCTATGGGGGACACCATAACAGTGTACTACCCCGGATATGAAGTCTATCACTGGTCCGGACTCTGCCGTTTTAACTGGCTTGGCCTCTATCCATTTGGTGAATTTGTCCACCATGACCAATAAGTACCTTTGCTTGTGGGTTCCCCCTTTAAGGGGTCCAACCATGTCAAGCCCCCAGACCGCGAACGGCCAGGTAATGGGTATAGTTTTGAGGGTGGTGGGTGGCATATGGCTCTGATTAGCAAAGAGCTGACAACCGACGCATCTTTGGACTAAGTTCTGAGCATCTGCCCAGGCCGTCGGCCAATAAAATCCTGTATGGAATGCCTTGCCTACCAGGGCCCGGGCTGCGGCGTGGTGTCCGCCTAGTCCGGCATGAATTTCAGCCAGAAGGTTTCGCCCTTCCTCTTCGGAGATACACCTTTGAAGGACTCCGGTTGTGATTTTCTTGTAAAGTTCCCCTGGACCATGTAGGCTTTAGACCGCCGAACTATGCAGCGAGCCTCGTTTTGGTCTTCGGGAAGCTCCTGCCTAATCAGGTAGGCTAGGAATGGTTCTGTCCATGGGGCAATTACTGCCATTATTTCGTGGGCTGAAGGCGTTATTTCATCGGCTGAGTCACCGATTATGTCAGATTGTTCTGTGTTGGGTGGTGCGGCTGCTTCCGGGTTGTTATTTCCGGACTCCTCTTCCCATAGTACGGATGGCTTAAAGAGCTGTTCCAGGAAGATGTTTGGAGGGACAGCATCTCGTTTCGCACCAATGCGTGCCAATACGTCAGTTGCTTGGTTATTATCCCAGGCTACGTGGTAGAATTCAAGTCCTTCGAACCGGGCTGACATTTTTAGGACAGCGTTACGATAGGCTGCCATCTTCAGATCCTTGGCGTCAAAGTCTCCATTTACTTGGGATATTGCAAGGTTTGAATCCCCGCGCACCTCTAGGCGTTGAATGCCCATGGAGATTGCCATCCGGAGGGCATCTGGAGGGCCTCATATTCGGCTGCATTGTTGGAGTCCGTGTACATTATCTGAAGTACATATTGGACTGTATCCCCGGTTGGGGACGTAAATACGACGCCAGCCCCCAAGCCGGCCAACATTTTGGAGCCGTCAAAACGCATAGTCCAATTGGAGTATGCACCATGCTCTTTAGGGAGTTCGGCTTCAGTCCATTCGGCGACAAAGTCGGCCAAGACTTGTGACTTTATAGCTCGCCGAGGTTTGTAAGTTATATCGAATGGTAAGAGCTCAATGGCCCATTTTGCAATCCTGCCCGTTGCATCGCGGTTGTTTATAATGTCGTTGAGGGGCACTTCGGAGGCCACTGTTATCGAACACTCTTGAAAGTAGTGTCGAAGCTTCCGGGATGCCATGAACACTGTGTAAGCTATCTTTTGATAGTGCGGGTAACGGGATTTGCAGGGAGTTAAGATAGTGGATACGTAGTACACTGGTTTTTGAAGAGGGAATTTGTGCCCTTACATTTCTTGTTCGACGACGAGTACCGCGCTTACAACTTGATGTGTCGCTGCGATGTATAACAACATTGGTTCGCCCAGGTTAGGCGCGGCCAGGACCGGATTTGTTGCCAATATGGCTTTTATTTCTTCGAGTCCGGCAGTGGCAGCATCCATCCACTCGAAGTGTTCGGTGCGCCTGAGGAGGCGATAGAGGGGCAATGCCTTTTCTCCCGAACGGGAGATAAAGCGGCTTAGAGCCGCCACGTATCCAGTCAATTTTTGTATTTGTTTGAGGTCTTTTGGAATATCCAGCTGTGACAGAGCTCGGATCTTGGCTGTGTTTGCTTCAATTCCTCTACCGGATACAATGAAGCCCAGGAGCTTTCCTGCTGGTACGCCGAAAACGCATTTTTCCGGATTCAGCTTAATATCATATGCTCGGAGGTTGTCGAATGTGAGCCTCAAATCGTCTACTAGGGTTTCGACGTGTTTGGTTTTGACGACTATGTCGTCTATGTATGCCTCTACTGTTTTGCCGATCTGGGTAGCCAGACATGTCTGAATCATGCGCTGATATGTTGCGCCGGTGTTTTTGAGTCCGAAGGGCATCATGTTGAAGCAGAATGGTCCATATGGACTAATGAATGCCGTTGCGGCTTGGTCCGCCTCTGCCATATTGATTTGATGGTAGCCGGAGTATGCGTCGAGGAAGCACAATGAATCGTGCCCTGTAGTAGCATCGATTATTTGGTCGATGCGGGGAAGGGGGAAGGGATCCTTTGGGCAGGCCTTGTTGAGGTCTTTAAAATCGACGCATAGGCGCCAGGATTTGTCCTTCTTTGGTACCATTACCAGGTTTGCTAGCCAGTCCGGATGTTTGATGTCTCTGATGAATCCGGCTTCCAGTAGGTTGGCTAGCTCTTCTCCCATTGCCTGTCTTTTGGGTTTGGAAAATCGCCGAAGAGCCTGTTTGACTGGCTTGAATCCTTTTAGGATGTTTAGGCTGTGTTCTGCCAATCTGCGTGGGATTCCTGGCATATCTGAAGGGTGCCAGGCAAAGATGTCCCAATTTTCCTGAAGGAATTCTCGCAGTGCGGCATCCACATCAGGGTTCAGCTGTGCCCCGATGGAGGCCGTCTTTGTTGGGTCCGTTGGGTGGACCTGGAATTTGACTATTTCATCCATTGTTTTGAAGGAGGTGGACTTGGATCTCTTATCGAGTATCACATCGTCCCTATTCACCGTAGAGCGCAGCGCTGTGAGTTCTTCTGCCGCTAGGGCTTCGGATAGTGCCTCCAGGGCTAATGCGGCTGTCTTGTTTTTGGCGCAGAGTGCTATGTCCGGATCACTAGCGAGAGTGATTATTCCGCCGGGCTCAGGCATCTTAAGCTTCATGTACCCGTAATGGGGTATGGCTTGAAAAATTGTGAATGCCTCTCGTCCTAATATAGCGTGATATCCGCTGCTAAATGGGGCCACTTGGAAAGTGATATCCTCGGACCTGTAATTGTCCGGTGAGCCGAACACCACGTTGAGTATGATTTTTCCTGTGCAGCGCGCTTCCTGGCTAGGGATTATTCCTCTAAAGGTTGTGCTGCTTCGCTCAATGCGGCTCCAGTCTATTTCCATTTTCTGAAGAGTTTCCTCGTAGATGAGGTTTAGTCCGCTGCCGCCTTCCATGAGTACCTTGGTAAGGGGAAAGCCGTCCACTATTGGACTGAGGACAAATGCGGCTGGTGCTCGGGCTGTTCGGAATTTAGCTTCGTCGCTGGCGTTGAAGGTGATCACCGTGTCGCTCCATGGATTTGTTGTTGCTACTTGGTAGACTTCGGCGAGGCTGCGGATTATTCGTTTTCACATATTATTTGATGCGAAATTCTTGAAGACTATTGATATCATACTGGTACTATTGGAGTGGTTTTCCGGGGCTAGAAGCTCCTCGCCACTTTTGGCCACCTGCCGCAATATCCAACATGCTCGAAGGCTATGTGTTGGGGTGGCGCCTTCTGTATTGTGAATTTTACAGGGTCCGCTGAGCCATCCCTCCAGTACGGTTCCGTGCCCTTTATGGGGTTTTTGCTTTTTGTTTTTTGTACCTGGTGCCTGAGTGTGATGCACCCTTTTGTTACGGACTGGGGTTGTATTCGGGGCCGGATTATCCCAAAACTTAGTTTCGGTTTTCCGGAAACTCTTCATCACACAGTACTTTCGTACTATGGACGCCAGGTCGGTGAAGCGTGTAATTTCACGGCGACTGACGGCGTTCAAGATTCCCTCATCCGTGCAATTATTGCAAAAAATCGAAATTGCGTTTTCCTCTCGGCTGTCCTTTATCCTGTCCATAACCAGGTGGAATCTGGCCCAGTAATGATGTACTATTTCAGCGGGCTCTTGCCGGATTTGAGATAGATCGCATATGTCTGGGTGGGTGGGTGGAATTGAGTCCGGAACCCTACCCATCTCGTGGCTCAAAGGCCGAGAAGTTTCTGAATTTGAAAGCTTGGATTGTTGGACGTTGTCCAACGAGTCCGGTCCGATGCCTGACTTTAGGTTCAGTGCTTGATCGAAGTTCGTCCCTCCGTGGGAATCCGATGGAGGGTTTGGGAGCCCAAACATGACTAGTTTTCAATACAGGAGAAGAGTCGCCGCGTTGTTCCTCTACCACCGCAATGTGGTGGGTAACCTGGGGAGAGTTGATCTCTCTTAGATCGGTTTTAAGCCCAATCTTATTGTAGTCTGTAGCGACTCCCAGGGCGGCGATGCGATCCAAGAGCTCGTTTACGGATGAGAGCTCTATTGGATCCAACTGCTCGGTGAATTCCGAGTTGACGTGAAGATTGCTTTTGATGACCCGAGAGGTCATCGTCGAAGTGGTGGCCGAACAGGCGGTCATGAGAAAACCACCCAGCCGGATAGTTTGGCCGGCGGCCAAGGCTCCTTTGGCGAAGATACCGTCTTTGAAGACGGGAAGGGGCATCCTTCCTATCGGTGACGGCACAGAGGAACTCACAATGAAAGCACTAATGTCGGTGTCAAAACCGGCGGATCTCGGGTAGGGGGTCCCGAACTGTGCGTCTAGGCGGATGGTAACAGGAGACAAGGGACACGATGTTTTTACCCAGGTTTGGGCCCTCTCGATGGAGGTAAAACCCTACTCCTGCTTGATTGATATTGATGATATGGGTAGTACAAGAGTGGATCTACCACGAGATCAAGGAGGCTAAACCCTAGAGGCTAGCATATGGTATGATTGTTGTAATGGTTGTGTGTCCTACGGACTAAAACCCTCCGGTTTATATAGACATCGGAGAGGGCTAGGGTTACACAGAGTCGGTTACAATGGTAGGAGATCTACATATCCGTATCGCCAAGCTTGCCTTCCACGCCAAGGAAAGTCCCATCCAGACACGGGACGAAGTCTTCAATCTTGTATCTTCATAGTCTTGGAGTCCGGCTGACGATGATAGTCTGGCTGTCCGGACACCCCCTAGTCCAGGACTCCCTCACCACCACTTTGAATCCCAACTCAACGCTTAAAGGAGAAGAAGATTTGTTCTCAGGTCAGGTTCTATAGCTATTGTTCATACTCCTTTGCTCTTGCATTACTGTATTTACTCATACCAACTATTTTCAAATTTGAAGGATGGAATTGAAACTCCAATGGCGCAACAGGTATGTTTTAAACTTGTTTCTTTAACTGGTTTGCCATTGTAACCTGCTCCATGTTGATTTCAGTTTCAATTGAATAAACAGTTATGTTCTCATGTCATGCACATTACAAGTGTTATAATTTCTCTATACTTTCCCACACTTATATTTTGTCTATTCTTCTTTGTCTTGAACAAATATTATTTGAACCGTGTCTCTATCTTGATTTAGCAACAAAAACTAGAATGATATAGACCATAAAGTGACCATGGTACATAGATATATGTTTGTTTCATGTTGTTATCCTTTCCACTTTACTACTGAACTCATTTACCAAAATGAGTTTCATATACAACATGGTAAACCTGTGATGTGTCTCCTTGTTTCTCTTTTAGAATGCGGACAAAATATTGGAGAACAGTACCCCGTTATGCAATGGTAAAGGAAGTAATGTAGATAAGGTTCAAGATAGTGAGACATCCCTGTTGGTCTCCAAGAAAGCTGATAAAAACTATCTTAACAACAGAGAGAGAACCCAAAAGTCATGTCTTGATGTAGAGTTCGAGTTACTGGCCACTACTGCTGGCACAAGCTCTTCTAACTCGCTACCTGAATCAGTTCGTCTTCTTGAGTTTCAACATCAAGTTGAAGACATCGATCAGATGTGCTGCGACAGGAAGCTGAAGGGCTGAGGAAGTCCCTGTAGAATTCAGATGCATACTTTCTGGTGCAACAGCAAGCACTAGAGGATTTAAGCGCCAAACAAGAGAAAGTTAATAAGCCTGCTAAGCATCTTGCCAGCATTATGGGTACCCAGGATATTGTTTCTTGAGATCTTCTGAAGTGGTTTCAGTTCTGGACTTGTTTTGTTGCGGCGTTTATTTGCTTTGGTCGCCAACTTTGATAACCAGTGTATATGATATGCTGCTTTGTTCCCTATATTTGCACTGGTGGCGAACTTTGATGCCCAGTGGATGTAATATGTGTAATAGCCGTAATAGCCTAGCGTAAGTTGCTTGCTTATTTATTTCCTTGTTGTCTTGTTTATTTGTTTGCTTGTAGTCAGTGCAGTTCTTTTTCCGTGGTTTGCTAGTGGCCGCAATAACCTATTTTTTAAAACTAGGCCACAATAACCATGGGCTACATATTTACTGTAGTGGCACCAGGCCTCCTACTGGTCGTAGAAACAATGGGCCTTCTATGGGCCGTAGAAACAATGGGCCTTCTACAGGCCGTAGACACAATGCGCCTTCTATGGGCCGTATCATTAATGGGCCTTATATGGGATGTCTGATTGATTGGCCAAACATGGGCCAATAACAGACCACATTATGGCCGTAAACGGGCTAGAGTTGGAATCGCCCGTTCATGGGCCGACCATAACGGGTCGTCGTTAATAGGACGTATTTGATGACGGTATGAAAACGGCCCAACATATTAACGGGCCACAAATGGGCCGACTGTAATAACGGGCTGAATTTGGCCCACAAGCAGAAAATGACAGTAGCGGGCCGTAAGTAATCAAATGCTGTAAATGAGCCTAAGAATAAATGGGCCCTCAGAAAGCTGAAAGATAACATGGGCTGGAAACGGCCCAATGGAATAATGGGCCGTTAATGGGTATAAAATGATACACTGTTCACTATGGGCCAGTTTCACCACGGACCGTTAATGGGCCAAGAGTTAGAAAGGGCCTCATATGGGCCGAAAGACGTCATGGGCCATACATGGGCCGGAAGTTAAAACGGGCTGGAATCATATTGGACGGGCCATATGACGCTACTGGGCCTAATTCAGATAGGTCGTAACGGGCCCTGGGTTAGCGGGTTGTAAATGGGCTATATGCGAACATGCCGTTAACAAGCTTTTAGTTGGCCGGCCTGCCACCTTCTGACCAAGTCAAATGGGTAGGCCTATTCACATGAATGGGCCTCTATTGGGCCGTGCCATGTGTCAACATATCATAGGCGCCTTCAGTCCAATGAGTGGATGACATCTGTCCCGACGGTGAGCTGACACGTGTTTCCTCCAGCCAATGATGATTTTACATGTGGAAAATCCCCATTGGTCGGGGCTATTAACGGGTTATTGCATCCAAAACCGGACCCAATAGCTTAACGGTGTTCCATTATGGTGGATGCCACGTGTCAGTCACCCTTGACGAAAGCACTTTTATGACGCGCGATTTATCGTCATGGAAGTGGACACTTCCGTGATGATAATGTTGGTAATGTCATGGAACCCTTCTACGACAGCACAGGTATGACTATCTTGATCTGTCATAAAATCGTCATGGATGTACATGCATGATAGAAAACGTGACCTACTATGACAAACACATATCATCATGGAAGTGTATTTTTTGTAGTGTATTGAGAATCAAAGAGAGAGAAGAAGCCATCTAGCTAATAACTATGGACCCGAAGGTCTCTGGTAAACTACTCACGCTTCATCGGAGAGGTAATGATGTTGATGTAGAAGCCCTCCGTGACCGAATCCCCCTCCGGCAGGACGCCAGAAAAGGCCCCTAGATGGGATCTCACGGGTACAGAAGGTTGCTACAGTGGAAAAGTGGTTTCGTGGCTCCCCTGGAAGTTTTCAGGGTATAAGAGTATATATAGGCGAAGAAACTAGGTCAGGGGAGCTACGAGGGGCCCAACGGGGTGAGCGGCGCGCCCTACCCCCTGGGCGCGCCCTCCTGCCTCATGGCTTCCTCGTTGCGTCTCCCACTTCATCTCCAAGTCTTCTGGTTTGCTTTCGGTCCAAGAAAGATCATCGCGAAGGTTTCATTCTGTTTGGACTCTGTTTGGTATTCCTTTTCTGCGAAACTCTAAAACTGGCAAAAAACAGAAACTGGCACTGGGCCCTCGGTTAATAGGTAAGTCCCAAAAATAATATAAAATAGCATATAAATGCCTATTAAACATCCAAAACAGATAATATAATAGGATGGAACAATCAAAAATATAAATACGTTGGAGACGTATCAAGCATCCCCAAGCTTAATTCCTGCTCATCCTCGAGTAGGTAAATGATAAAAAACAGAATTTTTGATGTGGAATGCTAGCTAACGTATTTATCCATGTAATTTTCTTTATTGTGGCATGAATGTTCAGATACGAAAGATTCAAGACAAAAGTTTAATGTTGACATAAAAATAATAATACTTCAAGCATACTAACAAAGCAATCATGTCTTCTCAAAATAACATGGCCAAAGAAAGCTATCCCTACAAAATCATATAGTCTGGCTATGCTCCATCTTCATCACACAAAATATTTAAATCATGCACAACCCCGATGACAAGCCAAACAACTGTTTCATACTTTTGATGTTCTCAAAGTTTTTCAATCTTCACGCAATACGTGAGCATGAGCCATGGATATAACACTATAGGTGGAATAAAATGGTGGTTGTGGAGAAGACAAAAAGGAGAAGATAGTCTCACATCAACTAGGCGTATCAACGGGCTATGGAGATGCCTATCAATAGATATCAATGTGAGTGAGTAGGGATTTCCATGCAATGGATGCACTAGAGCTATAAGTGTATGATAGCTCAAAAAGAAACTAAGTGGGTGTGCATCCAACTCGCTTGCTCACGAAGACCTAGGGCACTTGAGGAAGCCCATCATTGGAATATACAAGCCAAGTTCTATAATGAAAATTCCCACTAGTATATGAAAGTGACAACATAGGAGACTCTCTATCATGAAGATCATGGTGCTACTTTGAAGCACAAGTGTGGAAAAAGGATAGTAACATAGCCGCTTTGAGGGAGTCCCGGACTAGGGGGTGTCCGGATAGCCGAACTATCATCTTCGGCCGGATTCCTGGACTATGAAGATACAAGATTGAAGACTTCATCCCGTGTCCGGATGGGACTTTCCTTGGCGTGGAAGGCAAGCTTGGCGATACGGATATGTAGATCTCCTACCATTGTAACCGACTCTGTGTAACCCTAACCCTCTTTGGTGCCTACATAAACCGGAGGGTTTTAGTCCGTAGGATGAACAACAATCATACCATAGGCTAGCTTCTAGGGTTTAGCCTCTCTGATCTCGTGGTAGATCTACTCTTGTACTACCCATATCATCAATATCAATCAAGCAGGAGTAGCGTTTTACCTCCATCGAGAGGACCCGAACCTGGGTAAAAACATCATGTCCCTTGTCTCCTGTTACCATCCGCCTAGACGCACAGTTCGGGACCCCCTACCCGAGATCCGCCGGTTTTGACACCGACATTGGTGCTTTCATTGAGAGTTCCTCTGTGTCGTCATCTTTAGGCCCGATGGCTCCTCCGATCATCAACAACGATGCGGTCCAGGGTGAGAATTTTCTCCCCGGACAGATCTTCGTATTCGGCGGCTTTGCACTGCGGGCCAATTCGCTTGGCCATCTAGAGCAGATCGAAAGCTACGCCCCTGGCCATCAGGTCAGATTTGGAAGTTTGAACTAGCTGACGTCCATGGAGATTTGATCTTCGACGGGTTCGATCCACAGCCAAGCGCGCCGCACTGTCACGAAGGGCATGATCTAGCTCTGCCGCCGAATAGTGCCCTGGAGGCTGCACCAGTGTCCGCTCCGACCCTTAGCTCGGAGCCAACTGCGCCGATCGAGGACGGATGGCTGGACACCGCCTCGGGGGCTGCTATCTCTACGGTGATTGAGCCGAACACTAACCCTGTCCTTTGCGAAGCTTGTGACTCCAAGGTGCCAGACTCCTCTCCGGCCTCCGAGCCTTCCGTGCCCCTGCCAATCGAATCCGATTGGGCGCCGATCATGGATTTCACTGCCGCGGACATCTTTCAGCACTCGCCCTTTGGCAACATCTTGAATTCACTAAAGTCTCTCTCTTTATTAGGAGAGCCCTGGCTGGATTATGGTCAGGAAGGTTGGGATGCGGACGACGAAGAAATTCAAAGCCCGCCCACCACCCACTTAGTAGCCACCGTCGATGATTTAACCGACATGCTCAACATCGACTCTGAAGACATCGACGGTATGGACGACGATGCAGGAGACGACCAAGAACCAGCGCCTATAGGGCACTGGAAGGCCACCTCATCATACGACATTTACATGGTGGACATCCCAAAAGATGGGAATGGCGATGGAACAACCGAGGATGACCCCTCCATGAAACAGTCTAAGCGTCGGCGTCAGCGGCACCGCTGTAAATCCCGCCACAGTAAAAATGGCGATTCCGGCACCGGAGACAATAACACCCCAGACAGTGCCGAAGACAATCCCCTCCAGTAGGATTCAGTGCAGGAGGATGGAGAAGCCAGCCCTCATGAGAGAGCGGCAGGCAGAGAGGTAGAGGAAAATAATTACATGCCTCCCTCAGAAGACGAGGCAAGCCTCGACGACGACGAATTTTTCGTGCTTGAGGATCCCGTCGAACAAGAGCGTTTCAAACGCAGGCTCATGGCCACGGCAAGCAGCCTCAAGAAAAAGCAGCAACAGCTTAGAGCTGACCAAGACCTGCTAGCCGACAGATGGACTGAAGTCCTTGCGGCCGAAGAGTATGAACTCGAACGCCCCTCCAAGAGCTACACAAAACATAGGCTGCTACCCCGATTAGAGGAGGAAGCACCTAAACCTACATCACCAGCGCATGATACGGCCAACTAGCCACCTCGTGGCCGCGACAGAGAGGCCTTTTGGCCCTCCACTCAAGCCGCACCCCGGCGCCGCTCAAAAAATACCAAGACAAGGGAAAACGCGCTAGGCCTGCGGGATATACTGGAGGACAAGGCAAGGCAAATAAGATCGATCTACGGATCGCGTGGGCGCCCCACGATACGTGATGATAACCGTCACGCCGGATATGGAAATTCCGGCCGGGCCGAACATAGTAGACAAAGCTCATTTGAGTTGTGTCGTGATATAGCCCAATACAGAGGCGCCGCACACCCACTATGCTTCACACACGAAGTGATGGATCATCAAATCCCTGAGTGTTTCAAACCCGTAAACATTGAATCATATGATGGCACAATAGATCATGCGGTCTGGATCGAGGATTATCTCCTTCATATCCACATGGCCTGCAGTGATGACCTACACGCCATCAAATACCTCCCCTCAAGCTTAAAGGACCAGCTCGGCATTGGCTTAACAGCTTGCCAGCGGAGTCAATTGGTTGTTGGGAAGATCTGGAAGCCGCATTCCATGACAACTTCCAGGGCACCTATGTGCGACCACCAGACGCCGATGACCTAAGCCACATAATTCAGCAGCCAGAAGAATCGGCCAGACAATTCTGGACACGGTTCCTAACCAAGAAAAATCAAATCGTCGACTGTCCGGATGCAGAGGCCCTTGCAGCCTTCAAACATAACATCCACGATGAGTGGCTAGCCCAGCACCTAGGACAGGAAAAGCCAAAATCCATGGCAGCCCTCACAACACTCATGACTCGCTTTTGCACGGGAGAGGACAGCTGGCTAGCTCGTAGTAACAACATAACCAAGAGCCCTGGTAATTCGGATACCAAGGACAGCAACGGCAGGTCGCGTCACAACAAGCACAAGCGCCGCATTAATGGCGATAATGCTGAAGATACGGCAGTCAATGCCGGATTCAGAGGCTCTAAACCCAGTCAGCGGAAAAAGCCATTCAAAAGAAATACTCCGGGCCCGTCCAATTTGGACCGAATACTCGATCGCTCGTGCCAGATACACGGCACCCCTGAAAAGCCAGCCAATCACACCAACAGGGATTGTTGAGTGTTCAAGCAGGCAGGCAAGTTAAATGCCGAAAACAATGACAAGGGGCTGCATAGCGACGACGAGGAGGAGCCCAGGCCGCCGAACAATAGAGGACAGAAGGGCTTCCCCCCACAAGTGCGGACAGTGAACATGATATACGCAACCCACATACCCAAAATGGAGCGGAAGCGTGCACTAAGGGATGTGTATGCGATGGAGCCAGTCGCCCCAAAGTTCAATCCGTGGTCCTCCTGCCCGATCACTTTTGATCGAAGGGACCACCCCACTAGCATCCGCCATGGCGGATTCGCCGCATTGGTTCTAGACCCAATCGTTGACGGATTTCACCTCACTAGAGTCCTGATGGACGGCGGCAGCAGCCTGAACCTGCTTTATCAAGATACAGTGCGCAAGATGGGCATAGACCCCTCAAGGATTAAACCCACGAAGATGACCTTCAAAGGCGTCATACCAGGTGTAGAGACCAACTGTACATGCTCAGTCACACTTGAAGTGGTCTTTAGATCACCGGATAACTTCCGAAGCGAGGAATTAATCTTCGAGATAGTCCCGTTCCGCAGCGGCTATCACGCACTGCTCGGACGAACCACATTTGCAAAGTTCAATGCGGTGCTGCACTACGCATACCTCAAGCTCAAGATGCCAGGCCCTCGAGGAGTCATTACGGTCAACGGAAACACCAAACGCTCTCTCCGAACGGAGGAGCATACGGCGGCCCTCGCTGCAGAAGTACAAAGCAGCCTCTTAAGGCAATTCTCGAGTCCGGCTATTAAACGTCCGGACACCGTCAAGCGCGCCCGGAGTAACCAACAACAAGACCGCCTGGCACGTCCTGAGCACGCGTAGCAATGCGGCCCCAACCCCAGCCCTCGCGAAATTGTGAAACCAGTACTACGCGTACATAATTACACTCTGGAAATACCATGGGCATAGGGGGAGGGGCACGACCACGGCAGGCCTATAATGCGGCTCAACCGCACCAGGGGCTCCCAATTGTATCATTCTTCTTTTTTTTCTCTTACTTTCAGGACTCCTTGCTCAAGAAGCCCTGTCCGGCAGTAGAATCGCCGGACACACGATGCAACAGTCAGGAAAGCAGAAAGCTACGTTGAGTGTCCAGGTGGTCTCTATAACGAGCAGTATACTTGTTTTACATATCATCACGCAGCTCGCTCCTGGAGGGAGACATGTCAAATAGTCCCGTCCCTTGCTTATCGCACTATTTGTATCGTTCTCCTTTTACCGCAGCCTTTTTGAATAAACAATGCATAGCTTTTGCCTATTATTGCATTCCTTTTTTTATTTTATCTATACATGTTCACTTATGACATGTTGCACCCATACGCTTTGGTACGGCGAAATACACCAGGGGCTTAAGTACCCCAAAATATGGTGTGATAAGTCCGAACACTTTCACAAGTGCGGCACCCCGAACTTATAGCATTATATGCATCAGCTCCGAATCATGTCTTGGGTCAATAGTTGGGTTTGCCTGGCTCCCATGTTTTGGTACCTTACGTTCCGTTATATCGGCTAAGGTAGCGATGGGAGAACCACTGCGATTGTGCCCCGGTTGAGCTGGGTTAAGCACCTCAGTGGAGAAAGCTAAAACTGACCGTCATGATAGGGCGAGAGTCGGTCGCTGTTCGAGAGGTTTTTCGAGTCCCGAAAGACTTATGTCGCTTAGAGCGAGGAGTCGGCTTTGTCCGGCCCAGGCGCGGATAGCACCCCGAAGTCGGTCTTCCGAATACTAGGGGCTTCGCCAAAATTTAAAATTATAGAATTCTATGGCTAAGTGAGAGTGTTCAAGCATTATAGTCCGGTTGCCTTGTTCGTTGCGTTGAGCGCCTCCCTCGAAGGACCCAAGAATGGGAAAAAGAGCGCTCAAGTTTATCCCGAACACCCCAGCACTCGTGGCATGGGGGCAGAAGCCGACGACTCGCCATCTCTCAAATTTAATAAACGGCCGCACTGAAGGTAATATTTTAAATTCACAAGCGTTGCTTAGCACATATGAACAAGTTTTCAAGCGTACAGGATAACAAATGCGAGTTCACTCAAAAATTACATCTTTGGATCATTCACCCGCTATAAGGCGGGCACCCTTTAGGACGCCCGCATAATACATCTCAGGCTTGCGATACTCCCTACCCGGCGGTGGAGCGTCCGTCACAAGCTTCTCAGCGTCCATCTTGCCCCAGTGCACTTTAGCACGGGCAAGGGCCCTATGGGAACCTTCGATACAGACGAAGTGCTTGATGACTTCAATCCATGGACAGGCGTCCACCAGCCGCCTCACCAGCCCGAAGTAGCTCCCAGGCATGGATTCCTTTGGCCACAGCCGAACTATGAGGCCCTTCATGGCATGTTCGGCCACCTTATGGAGCTCGACCAGCTGCTTCAGCTGGTCTCTCAGGGGCACCGGGTGTCCGGCCTCAGCATACTGAGACCAGAACACCTTCTCCGTCGAGCTCCCTTCCTCGGCCCGGTAGAATGCGGCGGCGTCAGACACACCACGGGGAAGATCTGCGAATGCTCCTGGAGAGCTCCGGATTCGGGTAAGTAACAAGTAATTCACTTTCATGTGCTTGGTTTGCATGAAGGATGCCTTACCTGCCGCTATCTTCTTTATTGCCTCAATTTCCTGGAGGGCTTTTTGGGCTTCGGCCTTAGCGGCTTTGGCGCTCTCAAGAGCCGAGGCGAGCTCGAACTCTCGAGTCTTTGAGTCACGCTCCAAACTCTCGTGTTTTTCCACGAGAGCCTGGAGCTCTTGCCGCACCTCCGCCACCCGCGCCTCCTGCTTCTCTCGCTCGGTGCATTCTGCGGCCGCATTGCTTTCAGCCCTGGACACCGCTTCCTTCAGGGTCGCCACCTCGTTCGTGGCCCCTGCAATTTTCACGTTATTCCCGTTATTTTTTGCAACCACATATATTATATACTTCCATAAGGTATTACTTACCTTCCTTGTCCTCGAGCTGCTTCTTGGCAAGGCCGAGCTCATTCTCGGACCGCTCGAGGCTCTGCTTCAATGCATCGACCTCCGCAGTCAGTGCGGCAGAGGTCAGCAGCGCATCCTGCATTCCCATATTGACATACTTATGTTAGACTCCTGCGTACATCTTTTTAGATCCTCAATTTGACTTTTCTTTCCGAACACCAAACTGAGCATCAGGGGCTACTGTCTATGCGGTAATATTTTTACATATCTTAAAAACATACCTCAAAAGATGTTAGAAGGCTGGCACAGGCTTCAGTCAGCCCGTTCTTGGCGGACTGAACTTTCTGGATCACCACACTCATAACAGTGCGGTGCTCCTCGTCGATGGAGGCGCCGTTAAGCGCCTCCAGCAAATTATCCGGTGCCTCCGGTTGGACGGAGGTCACCGGTGTCGCAGTCTCACCCTTCTTACAAAGGGGCCGCCCGCCGGACTCTGGAACCACTGAAGGTTCCGGTGCGGAGTCCGGCCCAGGGCCGGATTTAGAGCCCTTTGGGGTTTGATCCCCCTTGCGCCCAAAGTCTGGGAGGTTTCCTTGCGGCGCCTCCGGGACCTCCTCCTCCTGGCTGGGCCCCTTTTCGGACCCCACCTCAGCATCATCCGCAGCGCAAGGAGAGGAGACGGCCGGAAGTGAAGTGCTATTCACGTCCGACGACGCCAGGGAGCCGCTCGTTGAAGTGTCGAGCCCGTCCTTGGGCGGGCTGCAGGGTTATGTTCGGCGTTAGGAGATTCTGTACGACAAATGAAACGCCATGAGTTACTCTGGTATCCGGACACTTACGATGTCGCCAGGAGCTTAGTCCTCGGTGGCCACTCCTCTTCAACGTCGTCGGCGTTGGTAGAGTAGTCCGGAGGGAGGGTCCTTCCCTTCTTGGACACTTTGGCCTCCCCCGTTGGGGCGGCCTTCCTTTTCTTCTCTTCCCCTGCTGGGGGAGAGGCCTCTTTTTACTCCTCCTCGCCTTCGCGGGAGGAGTCCGCCTCGAAGTCGTCGGATGATGAGTCCGACAACACCTGGCGCCAAGAACTCTTTCGAGTTCCCATGACCTTCTTCTTGGCCTTCTTCTCTGGCACCATGTAAGGTGCCGGAACCAGCAGCCCCATCAATCGGGCGTCCGCTAGCTCTTCTGGCAAGGGAGCCGGACAGTTAACCTGCCTGGACTTCTTTTGCCAGGCCTGCCAAAGGTAAGGGAGTTTAGATCCCGCATAGAGTCAAACTATGGAAAATAAGTGTCTTGTAAAGGGTAAAATAGCTTACCTCACCGGCTTGACGCTGGGAGCTGAATCCGCGATCTTCGGTAGCGGATGCGGGAGCCTCGGCGCCCTTGAACAGCACCTTCCAGGCATCTTCGTACATAGTGTCGAAGAGCCTGCTCAAGGTTTGGTGCTGTGCCGGATCAAACTCCCACAAGCAGAAAGCCCGTTGTTGGCACGGGAGGATCCGGCGGATGAGCATGACCTGGACTACGTTGACGAGCTTGATCTTCTTGTTCACAAGGTTTTGGCCTCAGGTTTGGAGTTCGGTCAGCTCTTCCGAATTACCCCATGACAGGCCCTTCTCTTTCCAGGAGGTGAGCCGTGTGGGGATGCGAGATCGGAACTCGGGGGCCGCTGCCCATTCAGGGTCACGCGGCTCGGTGATGTAGAACCACCCCGATTGCCACCCTTTGATGGTTTCCACGAAGGAGCCCTCGAGCCAAATAACGTTGGGCATCTTGCCCACCTTGGCGCCTCCACACTCCACCTGCTAGCCCCCCACTACCTTCGGCTTGACATTGAAGGTCTTCAGCCATAAGCCGAAGTGGGGCTTGATGCGAAGGAAGGCCTCGCACACGACGATGAACGCCGAGATGTTGAGGATGAAATTCGGGGCGAGATCGTGGAAATCCAGGCCGTAGTACAATATGAGCCCCTGGACAAATGGGTGAAGTGGAAAACCTATTCCGCGGAGGAAGTGGGTGAGGAACACCACCCTCTCATGGGGCCTGGGGGTGGGGATGAGCTGCCCCTTGTCGGGGAGCCGATGCGCGATGTCGCTGGACAAGTATTCGGCCTTCCGCAGCCTCTTGATGTGCCCCTCCGTGACGAAGGAGGCCATCCACTTGCCTCCAGCCCCGGACATGGCTGGGGAAGGTTGAGGCGAGATGTGCGAACTTGGGCGCTGGAGCTCGAGTGCGCGGAAATGGATAGGCAAAGGAGGAAGAAGGCGTAGGTAAAAAGGTGGATCCTTATCCCCTTATATGGACGGACGAAACTATGCATCCCCACCAGCCTGGTAAAACTCGCTTAACTCCCCAAGCGCCGTAATCAATGGCGCGGTTGGGTTACCCACGCCCGTATTGATGAGAATCCCGGAATAAGGGGACACGATCTCTGCTTTGACAAGTCGTGCCAAGGAAACCGCTTCGCTAAACGCGCTGAGGTGGAATAGTAAAAACGATTCGAATAAAGGCTTGGCCGTGGTGTGATGTCACGCCATGGAATACGTCAGCAGATTGAATTTGTGTAAATATTATTCTCTCTACGGTGGTATGTGGAACTTATTTTGCAGAGCCGGACACTATCCTTGTGTTCAAAATCTTCTATGAAGTATTCGGAGGAGGAACCCGCCTTGCAATGCCGAAGACAATATGCGCGCTGGACTCGTCGTCATTGAAGCCTGGTTCAGGGGCTACTGAGGGAGTCCCAGACTAGGGGGTGTCTGGATAGCCGAACTATCATCTTCGGACGGACTCCTGGACTATGAAGATACAAGATTGAAGACTTTGTACCGTGTCCGGATGGGACTTTCCTTGGTGTGGAAGGCAAGCTTGGTGATACGGATATGTAGATCTCCTACCATTGTAACCGACTCTATGTAACCCTAACCCTCTTTGGTGCCTATATAAACCGGAGGGTTTTAGTCCGTAGGACGAACAACAATCATACCATAGGCTAGCTTCTAGGGTTTAGCCTCTTTGATCTCGTGGTAGATCTACTCTTGTACTACCCATATCATCAATATCAATCAAGCAGGAGTAGGGTTTTACCTCCATCGAGAGGGCCCGAACCTGGGTAAAAACATCGTGTCCCTTGTCTCCTGTTACCATCCGCCTAGACGCACAGTTCGGGACCCCCTACCCGAGATCCGCCGGTTTTGACACCGACACCCTTCTCTCTTTTTATCTCATTTCTCTTTTTTTTATTTGGGCCTTCTGTTTTTTATGGCCTTTTTTTATTTTTTTTGTTTTTCGTCCGGAGTCTCATCCCGACTGGTGGGGGAGTCATAGTCTCCATCATCCTTTCCTCACATGGGACAATGCTCTAATAATGAATATCATCACACTTTTATTTACTTACAACTCAAGAATTACAACTCAATATTTAGAACAAAATACGACTCTATGTGAATGCCTCCGGTGGAGTACCGGGATGTGCAATCATCAAGAATGACATGTATGAAAAAAATTATGAATGGTGGCTTTGCCACAAATACGATGTCAACTACATGATCATGCAAAGCAATATGACAATGATGGAGTGTGTCATAATAAACGGAACAGTGGAAAGTTGCATGGCAATATATCTCGCAATGGCTATGGAAATGCCATAATAGGTAGGTATGGTGGCTGTTTTGAGGAAGGTATATGGTGGGTGTATGGTATCGGTGAAAATTGTGCGACACAAGAGAGGCTAGCAATGGTGGAAGGGTGCGAGTGCGTATAATCCATGGACTCAACATTAGTCACAAAGAACTCACATACTTATTGCAAAAATCTATTATTTATCGAAACGAAGTACTACTCGCATGCTCCTAGGGGGATAGATTGGTAGGAAAAGACCATCGCTCTTCCCCGACCGCAACTCATGAAGAAGACAATCAATAAATAAATCATGCTCCAACTTCAACACATAACGGTTCATCATACGTGCATGCTACGGGAATCATAAACTTTAACACAAGTATCTCTCAAATTCACAACTACTCTACTAGCATGACTCTAATATCACCATCTTCATATCTCAAAACAATCATAAAGAATCAAACTTCTCATAGTATTCAATGCACTTCATATGAAATTTTGTATATCTATCTTGGATGCCCATCATATTAGGACTAATTTTATAACCAAAGCAAATTACCATGCTATCATAAAAGACTCTCAACATAATATAAGTGAAGCATGAGAGTTCAACAATTTCTATAAAATAAAACCACCTCCTTGCTCTAAAAAGATATAAGTGAAGCACTAGAGCAATATTGTCTAGCTCAAAAGATATAAGTGAAGCACATAGAGTATTCTAATAAATCACGATTCATGCATGTCTCTCCCAAAAGGTGTGTACAGCAAGGATGATTGTGGTACACTAAAAAAGCAAAGACTCAAATCATACAAGACACCCCAAGCAAAACACATATCATGTGGTGAATAAAAATATAGCCTCAACTAAAGTTACCGATAAACAAAGACGAAAGATGGGATGCCTTCTGGGGAATCCCCAAGCTTAGGCTTTTGGTTGTCCTTGAATTTTACCTTGGGGTGACTTGGGCATCCCCAAGCTTAGGCTCTTGCCACTCCTTATTCCAAAGTCCATCATATCCTTACCCAAAACTTGAAAACTTCACAACACAAAACTCGACAGAAAATCTCATGAGCTCCGTTAGTATAAGAAAATAAATCACCACTTTAAGGTACTGTTGTGAACTCATTATTTATTTATATTGGTGTAGTATCTACTGTATTCCAACTTCTCCATGGTTCACACCCCCTGATACTACTCGAAGATTCATCAAAATAAGAAAACAACATGCGAAAAACAGAATCTGTCAAAAACAGAACAATCTGTAGTAATCTATAACTCTCAAATACATCTGTAACTCCAACAAATCCATCCAAATTAGGAAAACCTGTGAAATTTGTGTGCCAATCCAGAGCAAAAAGAATCAGATCAAAAGCATGTTACTGTGATATTAAAAAACTAATTTACTAAGCGCAAAAGTTTCTGATTTTCAGCAGGATCAACACAACTATCACCGTAAGCTATCCTAAAGATTCTACTTGGCACAAACACTGACTAAAACTTAAAACCACATCTAACTAGAGGCTAGATGATTTATTCATTACTAAACAGGAACAAAAAGCAAAGAACAAAAACAAAATTGGGTTGCCTCCCAACAAGCGCTTTTCTTTAAAGCCTTTTAGCTAGGCGTTGAGATTTCAATGATGCTCACATAAAAGAGAAGAATTGAAGCACAAAGAGAGCATCATAAAACACGTGACAAACACATCTAAGTATAACATACTTCCTATGCATGGGCATTTTATAAGCAAACAAATTACCAAGGCAAGCAAAAACTAGCATATGCAAGGAAGAAGAACGAGACGATAGCAATCTCAACATGAAGCGAGGTAATTTAGTAACATGAAAATTTCTATAACCATCTTTTCCTCTCTCATAATAATTACATGTATGATCATAAGCAAATTCAATAAAATAGCTATCACAAAACATATTCTCAACACGATCCCCATGCATGCAAGTTGACACTCTTCCAAAATAGTGGGATTAACATTAACTAAAGACATGACCTCTCCAAACCCACTTTTATCAAAAATTTCATAGGATTGAACATTCTCCAAATATTGGGATCTAAAGTCGACACTCTACCAAACCCACTTTCAATATTATTTCAAACATTATTATCAATCTCAAATTCATCATGGAGTTTACATAAATGTTCAAGATCATAAAAAGCATTATCACCCCGATCATGATCATTGCAACAAGTAGTAGACATAGCAAAACTAGCAACCCCAAGCTTAGGGTTTTGCATATTATTAGCAAAATTGACATCACTAGAATTTATAGTAAAATCATTGCAATCATGCTTTTTATTCAAAGATCTATCATGAGTCACTTCATAAAGTACTTCATCACAAATATTAGATTCACGAATTTCAAGCAAAACCTCATAAAGATAATCTCGTGCACTCAACTCACTAGCAATAGGTTCATTATAATTGGATCTCTTAAGAAGATTATCAAGTGGATGAGGAACCATAAACTTTTAGCAAGCGAAGATGCAAGCAAAAATAAGGCACATGGTAACACAAGCGAACAAAATATCAAACGGAAGAGGGGCGAAGAAAAGGCAAAGGTTTTTGAAAACCACTTTAGAAGTGGGGGAGAGGAAAATGAGAGGCGAATGGAAAATAATGTAATGCAAGTGAGAAGAGTTTATGATGGGTACTTGGTATGGCTTGACTTCACGTAGATCTCCCTGTCAACAGCGCCAGAAATCCTTCTTGCTACCTCTTGAGCTTGCATTGGTTTTCCCTTGAAGAGGAAAGGGTGATGCAGCAAAGTAGCATAAGTATTTCCCTCAGTTTTGAGAACCAAGGTATCAATCCAGTAGGAGACAACACACAAGTCACCGAATAATGGGGTTGTCAATCCCTTCACGGTCACTTGCAAAAATGAGATCTGATAGAGATAGATAAACGGTAAAGTAAATATTTTTGGTATTTTTGGTTTATAGATCGGAAAGTAAAATATTGAGAAATAGTAGATCGAAAACAATCAAGATGTAAACGAAATTCAATAATATGGAAAAGAGACCCGGGGGCCATAGGTTTCACTAGTGGCTTCTCTCAAGACAGCAAATATTATGGTGGGTGAACAAATTACTGCCGAGCAATTGACAGAAAAGCGCGTAGTTATGATGGCATCTAAGGCAATGATCATGAACATAGGCATCACGTTCGTGTCAAGTAAACCGACTCCTGCCTGCATCTACTACTATTACTCCACACATCAACCGCTATCCAGCATGCATCAAGAGTATTAAGTTCATAAAGAATGGAGTAACACATTAAGCAAGATGACATGATGTAGAGGAATTAACTCAAGCAATATGATGAAAACCCCATCTTTTTATCCTCGATGGCAACAATACAATACGTGCCTTGCTGCCCCTACTGTCACTGGGAAAGGACACCGCAAGATTAAACCCAAAGCTAAACACTTCTCCCATTGCAAGAAAGATCAATCTAGTAGGCCAAACTAAACCGATAATTTGAAGAGACTTGCAAAGATATCAAATCATGCATATAAGAATTCAGAGAAGAACCAAATAATATTCATAGACAATCTTGATCATAAATCCACAATTCGTCGGATCTCGGCAAACACACCGCAAAAGAATATTACATCGAATAGATCTCCAAGAGCATCGAGGAGAACATGGTATTGAGAATCAAAGAGAGAGAAGAAACCATCTAGCTAATAACTATGGACCTGAAGGTCTGTGGTAAACTACTCACGATTCATCGGAGAGGTAATGGTATTGATGTAGAAGCCCTCCATGATCGAATGCCCCTCCGGCAGGACGCCGAAAAGGCCCCTAGATTGAATCTCACGGGTATAGAAGGTTGCGGCAGTTGAAAAGTGGTTTCATGGCTCCCCTGGATGTTTTCAGGGTACAAGAGCATATATAGGCGAAGGAACTAGGTCAGGGGAGCTACAAGGGGCCCACGAGGGTGGGGGCACGCCCTACCCCCCGGGCACACCCTCCTGCCTCATGGCTTCCTTGTTGCGTCTCCGACTTCATCTCCAAGTCTTCTGGTTTGCTTTCGGTCCAAGAAAGATCATCACGAAGGTTTCATTCCATTTGGACTCCGTTTGGTATTCCTTTTCTGTGAAACTCTAAAGTAGGCAAAAAAGAAACTGGCACTGGGCCCTCGGTTAATAGGTTAGTCCCCAAAATAATATAAAATAGCATATAAATGCCTATTAAACATCCAAAACAGATAATATAATAGCATGGAACAATAAAAAATTATAGATACGTTGGAGATGTATCATCCGCGCCCATGCGAACAGGCTTATAGCAAGAAGATACGGGAGATCAAACCGCTTCTAGACCCTTGGGTTGTTTGTAATGATGTTATTAGTTGAGTCGAGAATGGTCTTGAACGAACCTGCCATGCTAGCCAAGGTGATGACGTCACACAGATCAATGAGTTCCTCCACCACGTCATCTTTCATATCGGGCAAGAATAACGGGGTCGTTTCTAGCTTGTTCCCTCCATGGAGTAGATGATCGAACAATGGCAGAAGGAAGGTGTCAGCGTTCTGTATATGGGGGTAACCAGCCCTGCCTGCCTGCGGCCCACCACATGGCTCCATCGACGGCCTGGTACGGCCTAGCTTCAGCATCAACAGGTCAAGACCCTCGCGAGGGGCCAAGCCTCGTGAGGCGGATGACCCCCGAGGGGATCGGCCTCCTCAGGCTGGCTCCCGAGGGGTGGAGAGTTCAATGCAAGTTTACCTCATGAGGCTCAGCTGATGTGAGCCATGACGACCAAGGCCAGGCGGGCACCAGGAAAACGCCAGGCGGGGGCAGAGCGCAGGTTTCCTCTTCAGTGCAAGGGTGGCAAGCCATAGGCGCGGAGTCCTGAGGAATCAGCCAAAGGTTTCCATTCCGATGCAACGAGACCAAGACCGCCAGGACGGTAGGACAGAGGTCATCACCGAGCCCACCGCGGCGTCACGACCGGAGGCTTTTCGCAGGCGAAGACTACTTTTGTCAGGATAAGTTGTACTACTTGTCCCCTTTCAAATCCGGCCGTTGTAGGATCCCTTCCCGCCAACATTTTGGAAGAGGACCAAGGCCACTATAAATAGGACTTAGCCACCACCATACAGGGGGGATCGGATCCATTCTGATCGGACCACCTCACCAGCTCTCTTGATCTCAAGAACACCTCACCTCCTGAGGCCAGTTCACAAACTGTACTAGTTCATCCTCAGCCCTCCAAGGCAATCCACCAAAACACTGGAGTAGGGTATTACACCGCAAGAACGCCAGAACCAGGATAAACTATTGTGTCCCTTTGTCCCTTCGAGCTAGACGCACTAGCCTTAGGGGGATCGCAAGTAGGCAGGCTAGGTAGGTTGAGATCTCCGCACGCACCCCAGAGTTCAAACCTCTCAAGGGTTTGCGGAACCCGTAATCCGACATTTGGCGCGCCAGGTAGGGGTGTGTCAGAAATCTTCTGCCCGACCGCCAGATCACGCCGCCAGCTCCGATGGCGGGTGCTCCTCCATCGACCCAGCAGGCGCGAGCTTCCGGAGAAGCGCCACGTGTCGGTGTCAAAACCGGCGGATCTCGGGTAGGGGGTCCCGATCTGTGCGTCTAAGGCTAATGGTAACAGGAAGCAAGGGACACGATGTTTTACCCAGGTTTGGGCCCTCTCGATGGAGGTAAAACCCTACTTCCTGCTTGATTGATATTGATGATATGAGTATTACAAGAGTTGATCAACCACGAGATCATAGAGGCTAAACCCTAGAAGCTAGCCTATGATGATTATGATTGTCCTTAAGGACTAAACCCTCCGGTTTATATAGACACCAGAGGGGGCTAGGGTTTACACGGAGTCGGTTACAAAGAAGGAAATCTAATATCCGGATCGCCAAGCTTGTCTTCCATGCAAAGGAGAGTCCCATCCGGACACGGGATGAAGTCTTGAGTTCTTGTATCTTCACGGTCCAACAATCTGGCCAAAGTATATAGTCCGGCTGTCCGGGTACCCCCTAATCCAGGACTCCCTTAGTAACCCCTGAACCGGGCTTCAACGACGATGAGTCCAGCGCGTAGTTTGTCTTCGGCATTGCAAGGCGGGTTCCATCTCTGAATACTCCAAAATACTTGTTGCAACAAACAGTGTCCGGCTTCCCATCAACGTTGTACTCCTCGGCTTCTGTACTTCAATAATGGCCATCTCCACGTGTCGAGCGAATACGAGGAGCCAGGGCATTTTTGCATTTGCCACCCTGGCCCTGCAAGCAAACCGTCTATTTGAAGGGACGGGGATCCTCAGATCCAAACCTCACCTTCTTCCCTTGAGCAAGCATCCAATAGAGCACTCCGGAAAAACCATTCCAATCATGGTTGGTCGCCACAGCTCTTCTTCTCGTTCCCTCTGCTCCAAGCCAGGCGACTGGGAAGAGTGTTCAGTTCCTCAAAGCCGTTTGATAGAGTTACAGACCAAGGGGTTTCTTCCTCCGGCGTTCATGGTTCCCGTCCGAGCCGGACTAGCCACATATAATGGTGGGGAGCAAGCGGAGAGATCTCCTAATCCATCCCCGAGGGAGCGAATATGCCTCATCCCGCATCTGCTAAGAGGCATCGGGTTTCCAATCCACCCATTCCTTCGCGGGCTCCTGGAGTTCTACGGCCTCCAGTTGCACAACTTCACCCCTGCCTCCGTGCTACATATAGCAGGATACGTTGCCCTTTGTGAACTATTTCTGGGCTGCGAGGCTCACTTCGGGTTATGGAAGAAGTTGTTCTGCCTCATCCCTTGCAACTAGGGAGAATCCATATGTCAAGTGGGCGGAGCCGAAGTATGGCGCGTCGGCGAGACCGGATACCTGTCTGGTACTCCCAAGAAGGCACCTGAAAACTTGCCCTCGGAGTGGTTTTATGTTGATGACGTTCCCCTTCTGGATCCAGTCCGGACGGGTCTCCCTGAGTTCAGTAACGCTTCGCCAAAGGCATGCCGAAGTTGGCGCCCTCAGGGCCCCCAGGAGGAGGATACCAGAGAAGTACACTTCCTGATGAGCAGGATAAATATACTGGCCAAATCAGGGCTGACAATACTCGAGGTTATAGCAATATGCACAAAGCAGGGAGTGCAGCCGCTTCAATACCGGGGAAAGCCCATGTGCCATTACAACGGGGAAGATGATGCCACCCGCTGTGGTCGTAAAGGTCCAAACTCCGCCACTGCTCTGGCGAGGATATTGTCCGATTTGTATAAAGGAGAAGAAGAAGAATTCCTTCATATTAAACCGCGGGATGGGTTTTCTATGTACAACCCCCCGAGCTGGGTAAGTCGTCACTCTTTCCCCCACTCCATTTATTCTGGCGTCCTTTGTCACGATTATTTACCTTGATATTTCTGAGAAGGAACTGAGGAGGGCCGTAGAAGGATTCAACAGCCCCTCCCCGCAGCCAGAGGATCCCGGAAGGGCCTTCGATCCAGGACTCGAAGAAGATCCGGATACTACTGTGGAGCTTGTCCGCGGGACTTTTTATCAGGCCGGCTGCGATGGTGCCTCGGTGGCTATTGTCGCCGACTATCCCAGACTGCTACCTGCATCGCGTGTAAGCGAAGCCGAAACCCTATCCGGATGCCGATGCCGGATTGTCCTCCGACAAAGGATGCGGATATGCTCTCCGCCACGAATTTCGAAGTAGAGAGTGCCATGAATCATCGGCGCCGACGGGCCGTACTTCGCAACAACATCTTTTCCGAAGAGGCATTGAATGCTTTCAATTCGGGAGACGCATACATCCGAGCTGCTCAAGGCGGGCTCGCCCGGGCGACGGACCAGTATGCCAAAGATATACGGGTAAGAAAATTTGATAAGCATGTATAGCAGTAGCCCCTGAGACTTGAAACGGTTGGAACAACTGTTTTAAGGATCAATGTATGCATAGGTCCTTGTAGATAAGAATGCCCAATTGTCTCAAGAGCTGGAGGAGTGCAAGACCCAGCTGAGGGCCGCTGTTGCCAAACTAGAGGAATCCCAGAAGGCCTCATCTGGTAACATTTGTCTCAATAGAGAAATTTTAAGGAAATGTACCAGTTAGTAATTAGCTTGTTTGATAAGTCTAACAGAAAATTCTGCAGACAATGCCGGGGAGAATCCGGAGATCATAAGAGAGAGCGAGTCACATCTCCAAAGGCAGCTAAAAGCTGGTGAGCGTGTTCTTACGCAAGTTAGGCGGGAGAAGAGCGATCTTCAAGATGCCAATGTCCGGCTGGGCATCGAATTAGGAGATGTTCGCGCTCAGCTGGCAGACTCCGTGAAGGAGAACAGAAGGCTTCGTCGCGGCATTTATGGTAAGTGCCTAGACGAACTGTAGTACAGCTCGGCGAGGAAGCATATTGAAAGAGTTTATATCTGTAGGTATGTTGACGGGCCACCCTGAAGAGGAGATGCCCGCGTCCGTAGGTGACTTACTGCAAGACCTCTCACAGCTGCACGAGCGAGCTCGGTAGGTGATGCAGGGTATTTCCTAGGCCTTGTGGCCATCCACCTCCCTGCCAAAGGGCATGGGGTAGCTCGTGGATATGCTCCAAGGAGCACGGCGGCGCTTCCGATTGTGGAAGATGCCAGCCTGCCGACAAGGTGCAAGAGAAGCCTGGGCCATGGTGAAGACGCGCTACACCAAGCTTGACCCGAGCCATATGGCCGAAGTCGGACCGGCGGGGCCAGATGGGCAAGAAATTCCTGTGAGTCTGGTGTATGACCAGGTAGTGTTAGCCGCAAAGTACTCCCAACAGGATTGCAAGCTAGATAGTGTAACGCCCCAGATTCGATGCGCCAGGTGTCCGCCAGTTATTCGCCGTCTTTGCCATGTCATTTGCTTGCGTGTTGCACTTTGCCATGTCATCATCTACATTTCATATCATGTCATCATGTGCATTTCATTTTGCATACGCGTTCGTCTCATGCATCCGAGCTTTTTCCCCGTTGTCCGTTTTGCAATCCGGCGCTCCTATGTCATTCGCGTCCCCTTGTTGCCTCTTCTCTTGTGCAGATGTTAAACTTTCTCGGAATGGCCCAGGTTTACCAAGCGGCCTTGGTATAGCACCGGTAGACCGCCTGTCAAGTTTCATGCCATTTGGAGTCCGTTTGATACTCCAACGGTTAACCGAGTAACCGTAAAGGCCTCTTTTGTTTGCAGCCCAACACCCCTTCCAAAGTGGCCCAAAACCCAGCAAACTCCCCTCCATCCTCCCGGTTGTTCGATCATGATCGCGTGGCCGAAAACCGCACCTCATTTGGACTCTCCTAGCTCCCTCTACCTATATATATGCCTCCCCCTCCGAAATTAGCGGATGAACCCTAGCCCTCTCCCTCCTCGCGCCGCTGGACAAGTCCGCCCCTAGCCGGACATGTCCGCCGCCGCCGCTCCCGGCGAATCGCGCCGCACCACGTCGCTGCCGTCAGCCCGCCTCTCTCTCCTCCGCCGCCGCAGCCCGCCAGGCCCATCGCGGGCCCGCTCGAGCCCGCCGCCCCCCGCGCTTGCGCCACCGCCCCCCGTGC
>NC_041381.1:88151976-88158684 GCF_002162155.2 Triticum dicoccoides
GGACCGGCGCCGCCCGGCCCCGCACCGCCGTCCCCGGCCCCTCTGACCTCCTCCGCGCCAGATCCGGCCAGGGGTTGCCCGGATCCGCCTCCTCCCGACCTCTCCCGCCACTCCGGCGAGTAATCCGGCGATCCTCGTAAACCGTGCAGATCCAGAGGTTGACCCCGAATCCACTAAGTCCCAGTATTTGCACATTATCATGCCATGTTCATCATGCTGTATCTCTGCATCCGTAGCTCCGTTTCATGTGTGTAATATGTCAAATTGTTCGTCTCGACGAGTAATTCATTTCATTCCATTGCATCATTTTCATTTGAGCTCATCTTGATGCCCGAAATGCTGTTGGAAGAGTGCATGTTGATGTTAATCTGCTGAAACTGTTATAATTGCTCATTTGTCATTTTTGCCATGATTGATGTGTGCATCCTATGAGGTTGATGTCTACATATATGTTGATCTATGTCATGTCATCTTTCCAGGGGTGCCAACCATTTATTTTTGTGAGTTGTGTGCTGAGTGTTTCAAGCTTGCTAAGTAGGGTAGTTGTTGTTGTTGTTTTCCTGACAGATTCTGTTATATTTTGTTGCTATGTAAACATGCTCCTACAAGTCATTTCGTGCATAATCTGGAGTTTGGTCACTAAGGATGAGTTGTTATACATGTTATGCCCTATCTACCCATGCCCCTGGTTGCATTCATAGGTTGCTGTAGCTTGTTGTAATCTTGCTCTAAAGTTGCTTCATAATGTTGCCGTCAGCCTGTTAACTTTAACTTTAGTTGTTTCCATGTGTTTCCTAGTGATCCATGCACCCTATGAACTTGTTCTTGCCATGCTTAGCTTCATAAACATGTCTTCTTACTGTTGGTTGCCTTGCCATGCCATGTATTGCTCTGTGGTGAGTGGTTCAAGCTCACCAACATGCCTACTTATTGTTGTTCCTGCCATGTATGAATCTGTAATATAACTTGCCATGTTTACATGGGTGCCATCATATTTTCTGATCCTTTTTGGCTTATGGTCAGTAAGGGACTTTTGATCTATGCAATTAGTAGATTCATGCCATGCCTTTGTTTGCCATGATAAGTTCCTGTAACATGTTGTTTGATAGCTCTAAACATTGCAACCTGATGTTATTTCTGCTAAAGTCTGAAACTGTTATTATTTGCAATATCTCCATGTCTTTTCGAGCATGTTCTAGTCTTTTCTGGAGATAGCTCAGTGTTCATGTTTTGCTGTGCTTTACCTGTACTTCATGCCCATGCCTTTTGTTATTACGTTGAGATGCTGTAGAATGTTGTTTTGATACTTGTAAGATGCCTAGTTGCTGTTTTGGACAGATTGTTGTTATGACTTGTATAGAGTGTATGTGTTGCACCGTTGCTCCGTTTTGAGTGTGCTCTATATGAAACTTGCTTGATTTTGCATGTAGTTTCATATTATCATGTTTCATCCTTGTTTTGAGGTGTTTGCTTGATGTTTGTATGCATTTTGCATCAATGACATGTTTAACTTGTTTTGCTCATATCTTCTAGGCCGTAGCTCCAAATCTAATGAACTTTATATGTAACTTGACTAGAATTTCGTGTAGATCATCTTGGTGCATCTTAACTTGCTGTTTAACAACTTGAACATAAGGTTTATTCAGATCTGGACCAATTTCGAAATTTGCATATGAGGACTTACCGGAATTGTTATATGTTGTTCCCGGCCTCATCTAAACTTGCCTTGATGTGTTGTTCTTGTTTGCATCATCTCTTGCCATGAGTAGCTTCATGTAGCTTGGTCATGCATCATGCTTGTTGTGCATCATGCCTTGTTCATGGGTGGTGTGTTTACCTATGTTGTGTGCTTCTTGTTAGTTCCTATTTCGTTGCGATCGTGAGGATTCGTTCGTCTACGGTTGGTTCGGCTTCATCCGTTCATCTTCTTCATGGACTCGTTCTTCTTCTTTGCGGGATTTCAGGCAAGATGACCGCTACCCTGGATCTCACTACTATCATTGCTATGCTAGTTGCTTCGTTCCATCGCTATGCTCCGCTACCTATTACCTGTTTATCAAGCCATCCCAAATTGCCATGAACCTCTAACCTTTGACACCTTTCCTATGCAAACCACTGTTTGGCTATATTACCGCTTTGCTCAGCCCCTCTTATAGCGTTGCTAGCTGCAGGTGAAGTTGAAGATTGCTCCATGGTGGACAGGGTTTTGTTGGGATATCACAATATCTCTTATATTATTAATGCACCTATATACTTGGTAAAGGGTGGAAGGCTCGGCCTTATGCCTGGTGTTTTGTTCCACTCTTGCCGCCCTAGTTTCCATCATACCGGTGTTATGTTCCCGGATTTTGCATTCCTAACGCGGTCGGGTGATTTATGGGACCCCCCTAACAGTTCGCTTTGAATAAAACTTGTCCAGCAAGGCCCAACCTTGGTTTTACCATTTGCCTCACCACCACCTACTTTTCCCTTGGGAGTCGCTCTCTCGAGGGTCATCTTTATTTTACCCCCCCGGGCCAGTGCTTGTATAAGTGCTGGTTCGAACCGAGTAGACTGCGGGGCCCCCTCGGGGCAACTCGAGGTCTGATTTTACTCGTAGGATGTCTCATCCGATGTTGCCCTGAGAACGAGATATGTGCAGCTCCTATCGGGATTGTCGGCGCATCGGGCGGCTTTGCTGGTCTTGTTTTACCATTGTCGAAATGTCTTGTAAACCGGGATTCCGAGACTGATCGGGTCTTCCTGGGAGAAGGTCTATTCCTTCGTTGATCGCGGGAGCTTGTCATGGGCTAAGTTGGGACACCCCTGCGGGGTTTAAACTTTCGAGAGTCGTGCCCGCGGTTATGTGGCAGATGGGAATTTGTTAATGTCCGGTTGTAGATAACTTGGCACCAGATCTGAATTAAAATGCATCAACCGCGTGTGTAGCCGTGATGGTCTCTTCTCGGCGGAGTCCGGGAAGTGAACACGGTTTCTGGGTTATGTTTGACGTAAGTAGGTGTTTAGGATCACCTCTTGATCATTTCTAGTTTCACGACCGTTCCTTTGCTTCTCTTCTCGCTCTCATTTGCGTATGTTAGCCACCATACTTGCTTAGTCGCTGCTGCAACCTCACCACTTTACCCCTTCCTTTCCCATTAAGCTTTGCTAGTCTTGATACCCATGGTAATGGGATTGCTGAGTCCTCGTGGCTCACAGATTACTACAACAACAGTTGCAGGTACAGGTTATGCGATGATCATGACGCGAGAGCGATGCTTGCTTGCGTTGAGTTCTTCTTCTGTTTCTTCTTCGATCAGGGGATAGGTTCCGGGTCGGCAGCCTGGGCTAGCAGGGTGGATATTGTTTGAGTTTCTGTTTATGATTCATCCGTAGTCGGGTGTTGTTCTTGTAAGTTGTGTTGTTGTTTCAGGTGACATTGTATGTTTTGTATGTATCCCCATCTATTATGTAATGTTGATGTAATGATATCCACCTTGCAAAAGCGTTCCAATATGCGGGTCTATCCTTGGTGGGACCTTCGAGTTCCTTTTGGATAGGGTCGCATATTGGGCGTGATAAGTTGGTATCAGAGCCTCCACCGACCTTAGGAGCCCCCTTGATTGATCGTGTAGTTTGGCCGTTGTTGAGTCTAGAAGAAAACTATTTTCGGAGTCTAGTTATATCGGAGAGTAGGAATTCTTTTTACTCATCAGTCCCTTCGTCGCTCTGGTGAGGAATCTTGACGTAGGTGTTTTGAATTATTCCTCTTCCCATTCAATTTTTTCTTTAGGTTCACGCGGTTAGTTTTTTGTTCGTTGGTTCTCAGCTCTTTTCATCCGGTGCATTTCTCGTCAAGTTGACTCGAGCCTCTTCATTCATTGTCAAGTTCAATCCTCAGTTGTTTTCTTTTCCCACCCACCCACCATTTTCCTTATCGGAGCCGGAGTCCGTAATCGAGTATCCATCCTACTCGTGCGAAGTCTTTGTTTTTTTCCTCAATGATTTCAACCGGTGTTTTTCTCTTCAAGTTATTCGTTGGTTCTCCCTTCCAGTTGCGTATGTTTTTCCCGCCCTCCCACCCTTTTTCTTCCCGGCGTCTGAGTCTCTTTCGACCGTCAATTCCATTCGTACGGAGTCTCTTCAGTCTTACATCAATTATTTCTGCCGGTGAATTCTCGTCTCGTTCGTCATTCTTCATCTCTTTTTTTCTTTTCCGGTGGATTCAATTCAAGTTTTCGGGTTGATCATATTCTTTCCCTCAGCTCAAATATTTCCCTTTGCTCGTTCGTCTCTCGCCAGTTTATCCTTCCGGAGTGTTCAAGACATCTCAGGAGATTCGTCTGTGTTCGAATTAATTCGAGGGTGTCACCTCATTCAAATATTTCAATTGTTCCGGTGCATCATCTACCTGTTCAACAATCCTTTCCAACGGTGTTTTCTTTTAGTGGGACCTAACCCACAGGTCTTTCCCAGGATCTTACCTGACTCTTCTAATTTCCCCGGAGTTATTCTCAATTCTTTTCAAGTGTGACGTAAGAATGGATTCCATCAGTCACATGCCTTCTCCAAGATCGCTTCCAATTCTTTTCATTGGTGGCTCAACCTCTTCGCTTTTTCATTCTCCCGGGGTATCTTAGTAATTTTGGTGGTGTTTCTCGTCATCATTTGAAGACCGAAGAAGAGCTTTTCCTCTAAATCTTGCCCGTTCTCCCGGAGATTCGCGGTGCTAGCTCGATGTTATCATATCAAATTGTTTCAAGTCATGCAAATTCTTTTCATCCATCCGGAGCATTTCAGGAGTTGTTTTTTCTCTCGATCATCCGGAGGCCATCATTCCAGTTATCGTTCGCTATTTATCCCGGTGCTTCGTTCAAGTGTTCTTAATCACCTCATGACCTCTTTGTTCTTTTGCATCTAAATCCCCTTTGCATACTTGGTTCTTCTAATTCTTCCCGGTGATTCATTCTTTTTCATCAGTCATTTTCGAATTCTTACGGTGGTTCGTTCAAGATTCTTTTTCTTTGTTTATCATTTTAATTCATTCATTCTTTCCAATCCTACCGGTGGTTCATGAAGACCTTCTCAAGTTTGCGATATATCCCTTCTCTACCGTTTTTAAAGAAGAATAAGTAGTATGCTAAATCCATTGCTTGCCATCAATTTAATTTGATGAAGGATAAGCATAAAATAAATCTTATTCTTATTTCTTCCAAGTGATTAATCCCTTCCTTCGGAGTTTGTTCTTGATGAATAAATTCTAGTTCCAAGTGTTTTCATCTTTTCTTTTCCAGAGTTCAAATTTTTCCTCGGCCATCTCGTCGGAAGCCCCATCTAAATCATCGCAAGGCTCATCTTATTCTTTCATCCTTCATTCTATCTCATCATCCTTTAGTTTACCGGAGTACTTCATGGCGATTCTTCATGATTTAATTCATTCTTCAAGTGTTCATCAAGATTTTGTTGGTGGAGTTCAAGTATCTTTTCTTCTCGCGTCTCGTAGTGCAATTAATTCTCCGTATTCTTTTGAAGTGGAGTTTTGCATTTCTTCGTTCTTCTCAGCTATTTAATCATTTCCGTTTGTGGTCGGTTATCACCTCATAATTTCTGAGATGTTATCCATAAATCCACAACAAGCTTATTCTTTTCGTTGTTGATTTTCTCATCAACTCCGTTCAATTTTTTCTTCTAAGGTTGCTTTCAATTTCATTCGTGGCACAAGTTGTCATCTTCTTCTCCGTTCTTTTCATTCAACTCTTTCAATTCTTTCCGGAGGTTTTGTGTCATGTCTTCAACAAGTATCATTCCATCCTCTCTAGCTCGTGCTCTAATCCTTCCATGTTCAGTTAGAGTTCTGCCTAAATCCTTTCAGTCCTATCCGTTTCTTTTCTCATTCTAACCACTCCGGTTAGAACGAGTGGTTTCATAGTCTATCTTATTCCGTGAGTTTTTCTATTCTCGTCATTCTCGTTGTTCCTCTCTTCTTCTCGAGTGTTCTCGATTCTTTGCTTCTTCTCTTGAGTTCTTGTTTCACCTCATCCCTTTTCCCTTCCGTCTCGGTCCTAAGATCTCGGGACGAGATCTCTTGTTAGTGGAGGAGTGTTGTAACGCCCCGGATTCGATGCGCCAGGTGTCCGCCAGTTATTCGCCGTCTTTGCCATGTCATCATCTGCATTTCATATCATGTCATCATGTGCATTTCATTTTGCATACGCGTTCGTCTCATGCATCCGAGCTTTTTCCCCGTTGTCCGTTTTGCAATCCGGCGCTCCTATGTCATCCGGCGTCCCCTTGTTGCCTCTTCTCTTGTGCGGGTGTTAAACTTTCTCGGAATGGCCCGAGGTTTGCCAAGCGGCCTTGGTATAGCACCGGTAGACCGCCTGTCAAGTTTCGTGCCATTTGGAGTTCGTTTGATACTCCAATGGTTAACCGGGTAACCGTAAAGGCCTCTTTTGTTTGCAGCCCAACACCCCTTCCAAAGTGGCCCAAAACCAGCAAACTCCCCTCCATCCTCTCGGTCGTTCGATCACGATCGCGTGGCCGACAACCGCACCTCATTTGGACTCTCCTAGCTCCCTCTACCTATATATATGCCTCCCCCTCCGAAATTCACGGATGAACCCTAGCCCTCTCCCTCCTCGCGCCGCCGGACATGTCCGCCCCTAGCCGGACATGTCCGCCGCCGCCGCTCCCGGCGAATCGCGCCGCGCCACGTCGCTGCCGTCAGCC
>NC_041381.1:88159063-88274863 GCF_002162155.2 Triticum dicoccoides
CCGCCGTCGCTCCCGGCCCTGGCGCCGGCCGCCACCGCGGGAGCCGCGCCGCCCCGCCTCGGCTCCGCCGGACCGGCGCCGCCCGGCCCTGCGTCGCCGTCCCCGGCCCCTCCGACCTCCTCCGCGCCAGATCCGACCAGGGGTTGCCCGGATCCGCCTCCTCCCGACCTCTCCCGCAACTCCAGCGAGTAATCCGGCGATCCTTGTAAACCGTGCAGATCCAGAGGTTGACCCCGAATCCACCAAGTCCCAGTATTTGCACATTATCATGCCATGTTCATCATGTTGTATCTCTGCATCCGTAGCTCCGTTTCATGCGTGTAATATGTCAAATTGTTCGTCTCGACGAGTAATTCATTTCATTCCATTGCATCATTTTCATTTGAGCTCATCTTGATGCCCGAAATGTTGTTGGAAAAGTGCATGTTGATGTTAATCTGCTGAAACTGTTATAACTAGCTCATTTGTCATTTTTGCCATGATTGATGTGTGCATCCTATGAGGTTGATGTCTACATGTATGTTGATCTATGTCATGTCATCTTTCCAGGGGTGCCAACCATGTATTTTTGTGAGTTGTGTGCTGAGTGTTTCAAGCTTGCTAAGTAGGGTAGTTGTTGTTGCTGTTTTCCTGACAGATTCTGTTATATTTTGTTGCTATGTAAACATGTTTCTACAAGTCATTTCGTGCATAATCTGGAGTTTGGTCACTAAGGATGAGTTGTTATACATGTTATGCCCTATCCATCCATGCCCCTGGTTGCATTTATAGGTTGCTGTAGCTTGTTGTAATGTTGCTCTAAAGTTGCTTCATAATATTGCTGTCAGCCTATTAACTTTAACTTCAGTTGTTTCCATGTGTTTCCTAGTGATCCATGCACCCTATGAACTTGTTCTTGCCATGCTTAGCTTCATTAACATGTATTCTTACTGTTGGTTGCCTTGACATGCCATGTATTACTCTGTGGTGAGTGGTTCAAGCTCACCAACATGCCTACTTATTGTTGTTCCTGCCATGTATGAATCTGTAATATAACTTGCCATGTTTACATGGGTGCCATCATATTTTCTGATCCTTTTTGGCTTCTGGTCTGTAAGGTACTTTTGATCTATGCAATTAGTAGATTCATGCCATGCCTTTGTTTGCCATGATAAGTTCCTGTAACATGTTGTTTGATAGCTCTAAACATTGCAACCTGATGTTATTTCTGCTAAAGTCTGAAACTGTTATTATTTGCAATATCTCCATGTCTTTTCGAGCATGTTCTAGTCTTTTCTGGAGATAGCTCAGTGTTCATGTTTTGTTGTGCTTTACCTGTACTTCATGCCCATGCCTTTGGTTATTACGTTGAGATGCTGTAGCATGTTGTTTTGATGCTTGTAAGATGCCTAGTTGCTATTTTGGACAGATTGTTGTTATAACTTGTATAGAGTGTATGTGTTGCACCGTTGCTCCGTTTTGAGTGTGCTCTATATGGAACTTGCTTGATTTTGCATGTAGTTTCATATTATCATGTTGCATACTTGTTTTGAGGTGTTTGCTTGATGTTTGTATGCATTTTGCATCAATGCCATGTTTAACTTGTTTTGCTCATATCTTCTAGGCCGTAGCTCCAAATCTAATGAACTTTATATATAACTTAACTAGAATTACGTGTAGATCATCTTGGTGCATCTTAACTTGCTGTTTAACCACTTGAACATAAGGTTTATTCAGATCTGGACCAATTTCGAAATTTGCATATGAGGACTTACCGGAATTGTTATATGTTGTTCCCGGCCTCATTTAAACTTGCCTTGATGTGTTGTTCTTGTTTGCATCATCTCTTGCCATGAGTAGCTTCATGTAGCTTGGTCATGCATCATGCTTGTTGTGCATCATGCCTTGTTCATGGGTGGTGTGTTTACCTATGTTGTGTGCTTCTTGTTAGTTCCTATTTCGTTGCGATCGTGAGGATTCGTTCGTCTACGGTTGGTTCGGCTTCATCCGTTCGTCTTCTTCATGGACTCGTTCTTCTTCTTTGTGGGATTTCAGGCAAGATGACCGCTACCCTGGATCTCACTACTATCATTGCTATGCTAGTTGCTTCGTTCTATCGCTATGCTGCGCTACCTATTACCTGTTTATCAAGCCATCCCAAATTGCCATGAACCTCTAACCTTTGACACCTTTCCTATGCAAACCACTGTTTGGCTATGTTACCGCTTTGCTCAGCCCCTCTTATAGCGTTGCTAGCTGCAGGTGAAGTTGAAGATTGCTCCATGGTGGACAGGGTTTTGTTGGGATATCACAATATCTCTTATATTATTAATGCATCTATATACTTGGTAAAGGTTGGAAGGCTCGGCCTTATGCCTGGTGTTTTGTTCCACTCTTGCTGCCCTAGTTTCCGTCATACCGGTGTTATGTTCCCGGATTTTGCGTTCCTAACGCGGTCGGGTGATTTATGGGACCCCCCTGACAGTTCGCTTTGAATAAAACTTGTCCAGCAAGGCCCAACCTTGGTTTTACCATTTGCGTCACCACCACCTACTTTTCCCTTGGGAGTCGCTCTCGGGTCATCTTTATTTTAGCCCCCCCGGGCCAGTGCTTGTCTAAGTGTTGGATCGAACCGAGTAGACTGCGGGGCCCCCTCGGGGCAACTCGAGGTCTGGTTTTACTCGTAGGATGTCTCATCCGGTGTTGCCCTGAGAACGAGATATGTGCAGCTCCTATCGGGATTGTCGGCGCATCGGGCGGCTTTGCTGGTCTTGTTTTACCATTGTCGAAATGTCTTGTAAACCGGGATTCCGAGACTGATCGGGTCTTCCTGGGAGAAGGTCTATTCCTTCGTTGATCGCGAGAGCTTGTCATGGGCTAAGTTGGGACACCCCTGCAGGGTTTAAACTTTCGAGAGCCGTGCCCGCGGTTATGTGGCAGATGGGAATTTGTTAATGTCCGCTTGTAGATAACTTGGCACCAGATCCGAATTAAAACGCATCAACCGCGTGTGTAGCCGTGATGGTCTCTTCTCGGCGGAGTCCGGGAAGTGAACACGGTTTCTGGGTTATGTTTGACGTAAGTAGGTGTTCAGGATCACCTCTTGATCATTGCTAGTTTCACGACCGTTCCTTTTCTTCTCTTCTCGCTCTCATTTGCGTATGTTAGCCACCATACTTGCTTAGTCGCTGCTGCAACCTCACCACTTTACCCCTTCCTTTCCCATTAAGCTTTGCTAGTCTTGATACCCATGGTAATGGGATTGCTGAGTCCTCGTGGCTCACAGATTTCTACAACAACAGTTGCAGGTACAGGTTATGCGATGATCATGACGCGAGAGTGATGCTTGCTTGCGTTGATTTCTTCTTCTGTTTCTTCTTCGATCAGGGGATAGGTCCCGGGTCGGCAGCCTGGGCTAGCAGGGTGGATATTGTTTGAGTTTCTGTTTATGATTCATCCGTAGTCGGGTGTTGTTTTGTAAGTTGTGTTGTTGTATTCAGGTGACATTGTATGTTTTGTATGTATCCCCATCTATTATGTAATGTTGATGTAATGATATCCACCTTGCAAAAGCGTTACAATATGCGGGTCTATCCTTGGTGGACCTTCGAGTTCCTTTTGGATAGGGTCGCATATTGGGCGTGATAGATAGCCTGTTGGACAGTATAGAGGAAGAATATAGTCAGTCCAGGTGACTATGTAATTTAATGGACATATGTAGTCCCTAGCCGGATTAAAAATCATTTGTCGTGGCGGACCTTTTCGCTTCAGCCCCTGGATCTGACAGTCCGGGGTGTATCCAAATACCCGCTCAGTTATGCAGAAACGGGGTATGAGTGGAAACCAGGCGTATGGGTCATAAGTGCTTGAACAGACAAGTACCCAACTAGTTATGTTATATTACATGGATAGTAAGAAACATCTTCCAGGGAGAATAGTTCCATTAGGGATTCCTTTCCCTGGGTACGCATGCATCGATGTACATGTTCGGACTGCGAACAGAGACGCAGGATACAAAACTTCTGGGGATTCACGTTGTAATAAATGAAAAAACATCTTTTGTTCACCGACCAAATATTCCCTTAAGAACGCTAGCTTTCGGCTTCACCCAGTCTGAGGTACACATCCGGCTGAACCGGCAGTAACAATCGCAGAGGTGCTCCCCTTATGCCCTAGCCGAATTAACGGGAACGTAGGGCATAAACACAAGAGCCAGGCAACCCAGCATGGCCACATCTTAAGTCATCTCGATGCATATAATGGTGAAGAAAAGGCACATATGGAAAAAGAACGCATATGTGATAGGCAAGAAGCCATGAAAGTAATTATATTTAGCTTTCGTATAGGAAGCCCCCAGGTATGGTTTACACACATAGTGCGGCCGGAGTGATCCAAGCATCCGCACTATATTGAGTACTTTGTGTGAAGAAGGAAAAAGGGCGAGAAAGGAAAAAAAGGGGAGGAACATAATTAAAAGGGAGGGGTAAGGAGACGAACACTGAGTTCGGCGCTAGGCGTAGAATCTCCGGAGTCTGGCCGCGTTCCATGGGTTCGGCTCGAGTCTGTTATCCTATGCATTATGCAGGCGGTATGCTCCTCCGGTGAGAACTTTATTAATAATGAAGGGACCCTCCCACTTAGGTTTGAGCTTGTCCTTCTTCTCTGGTAGGCGTAGAACAAGTTCGCCAATATTATAAGTTTTGGCCCGCACTTCTCTACTTTGGTACCGTCGAGCCTGCTGCTAATAGAATGCGGAACGGGCTTTTGCGATGTCGCACTCCTCCTCTAGGGCATCTAAGTTGTCCTGCCGATCTAACTCGGCTTCCTTCTCTTTGTACATGCACACGCGAGGTGAATCATGGATTATGTCGCAGGGTAGTACTGCTTCTGCGCCGTACACCATAAAAATGGTGTGTATCCGGTGGTGCGATTCGGCGTGGTCCGCAGCCCCCAGAGTACAGAGTCGAGCTCCTCGACCCAGTGCGTGTCCGATTCTATCAAGGACCGTACTAGTCTAGGTTTGATGCCGCTCATGATGAGACCGTTTGCACGTTCGACCTGGCCGTTTGTTTGGGGATGGTAGACGGAGGCGTAATCGAGCTTAATGCCCATGTTGCCGCAACAAGTTTTCACTTCATCGGATGTGAAGTTTGATCTGTTGTCAGTGATGATGCTGTGGGGGACGCCGTAACGGTGTACAACCCCGGATATGAAGTTTATCACTGGTCCAGATTCGGCCGTTTTAACTGGTTTGGCTTCTATCCATTTGGTGAACTTGTCCACCATGACCAATAAGTATTTTTTTCTTATGGCTTCCCCCTTTAAGAGGTCCGACCATATCGAGCCCCCAAACCGTGAAGGGCCAAGTAATGGGGATTGTTTGGAGAGCGGTAGGGGGCATATGACTCTGATTGGCAAAGAGCTGGCAACTGACACGCTGTTGGACAAGGTCATGTGTGTCTCCTCGGGCTATCGGCCAATAAAAGCCTGTACGGAAGGCCTTGATGACAAGTGCCCGCCGAGTCCGGCATGGATTTCAGCCAAGAGTTGCCACCCTTCCTCTCCATAGATGCATCTTTGGAGCACTCCGGTTGCACTTTTCTTATAGAGCTCTCCTTCATGGACTTTGTAGGCCTTGGAACGCCGCACAATACAACGTGCTTCATTTTGGTCCTCGGGGAGCTCCTGCCTATTTAGGTAGGCCAGGAAAGGCTCGTTCCACGAGGCGATTACAGCCATGATTTCATGGGCCGAAGGTGTTATTTCGGTGGCGGAGCCTCCGATTACGTCAGATGGTTCGGAGTCTGGGGCTGTGTTCGGATCCGGTCTAGTGTTGCCGGGCTCCCCTTCCCATACCACGGATGGCTTGAACAGCCTTTCCGGGAATATGTTAGGTGGGACAGGATCGTGCTTAGCGCCAATTCCGGCGAGGATATCTGCCGCTTGATTGTTTTCTCGAGCCACATGGTGGAATTTGAGCCCCTCGAACCGAGCTGACATTTTAAGGACGGCCTTACGGTAGGCCGCCATTTTCGGATCCTTGGCATCAAAGTCTCCGTTTATTTGTGATATTGCGAGGTTTGAATCCCCGCGCACTTCTAGGCGTTGAGTGCCCATAGAGGCTGCCATCCAAAGACCATGCAACAGAGCCTCGTATTTGGCTGCGTTGTTGGAGTCTGTGTATAATATTTGGAGTACGTATTAGACCGTGTCTCCGGTGAGGGAAGTCAGGACTACACCTGCCCCCAATCTGGCCAGCATTTTAGAGCCATCGAAGTGCATGATCCAATTACAGTATGCGCCGTACTCTTTAGGGAGTTCGGCTTCTGTCCATTCGGCGACGAAGTCAGCCAATACGTGCGACTTAATGGCCCGCCGTGGTTTGTATGTTATGTCAAACGGGAGGAGCTCGATGGCCCATTTAGCAATCCATCCCATAGCGTCGTGGTTGTTTATTATGTCGTTGAGTGGTACTTCGGAGGCCACCGTAATCGAACACTCCTGGAAGTAGTGTCGTAGCTTCCAGGATGCCATGAAGACCATGTATGCTATCTTTTGATAGTGTGGGTATCGGGATTTGCATGGGGTGAGGACCGTGGACACGTAATATACCGGCTTTTGGAGCGGGAATTTGTATCCGTCTGCTTCTCGTTCGACGACGAGCACTGCGCTTACAACTTGATGTGTTGTAGCTATGTACAATAGCATAGGTTCGCCAATATTTGGCGCTGTCAGGATTGGATTACTGGCCAATAAGGTTTTTATTTCATCCAGTCCGGCCGCGGCTGCATCCGTCCACACGAAGTGTTTGGTGCGTCGAAGAAGGTGGTAAAGGGGTAGTGCCTTTTCTCCTAATTGGGAGATAAAGCGGCTTAGGGCAGCCACGCATCCAGCTAGTTTCTGGGTATGCTTGAGGTCTGTTGGGATAGCCAACTGCGACAGAGCTTGGATTTTTGCCGGGTTTGCTTCAATTCCTCTGTTGGAAACAATGAAGCCGAGCAACTTCCCGGAGGGTACGCCGAGAACACATTTTTCCGAGTTTAGCTTGATGTCGTATGTTCGGAGGTTATCGAACGTAAGCCTCAAGTCATCTATTAGAGTTTCGACGTGTCTTGTTTTTATGACCACGTCGTCCACATATGCCTCCACTGTTTTGCCGATTTGCTTTTCCAGGCATGTTTGAATCATGCGTTGATAGGTTGTGCCGGCATTTTTAAGCCCGAAAGGCATAGTGTTGAAGCAGAAAGGACCGTATGGCGTTATGAAGGCCGTTGCAGCTTGGTCGGACTCTGCCATCTTTATTTGATGGTATCCGGCATATGCGTCGAGGAAACATAGTGAGTCGTGTCCTGCTGTGGCGTCAATGATTTGGTCGATGCGAGGGAGGGGAAGGGATCCTTGGGGCAAGCCTTGTTGAGGTCTTTGAAATCGATGCATAGGCGCTAGGATTTGTCCTTCTTCGGTACCATTACCAGATTTGCCAGCCAATCCATATGCTTGATATCTCTGATGAATCTGGCCTCAAGTAGCTTGGCTAGCTCTTCGCCCATGCCTTGCCGTTTAGGCTCTGAAAAGCGCCTAAGAGTCTGTTTGACTGGCTTGTATCCTTTTAGTATATTGAGGCTATGTTCGGCCAGTCTCCGTGGAATGCCCGGCATGTCCGAAGGATGCTAGGCGAAAATGTCCCAATTCTCGTGTAGGAAGTCTCGTAGTGCGGCGTCCATTGTGGGGCTCAACTGTGTCCTGATGGAAGCTGTCTTCATGGGGTCCGTTGGATGGACCTGGAATTTGACTATCTCGTCTGCAGGTATGAATGAGGTGGACTTGGGTCATTTGTCTAGTATCACGTTGTCCCTGTCCACTGTGGTGCACAACGTTGTTAATTCTTCGGCCGCTAGGGCTTCGGATAATTCTTCCAGGGCTAGTGCTGTAGTTTTATTTTCGGCGCGGAATGCGACGTCCGGATCACTAGCTAGAGTGATGATTCCAATGGGCCCGGCCATTTTGAGCTTCATGTACCCGTAATGGGGTATAGCTTGAAAGCTTGTGAATGCGTCCCGCCCTAAAAGGACGTGGTATCCGCTTCTGAAAGGAGCCACTTGGAATGTGATTTCTTCGGGCTTGTAATTCTCCGGAGTGCCGAATAGCACATCGAGTGTGATTTTTCCCGCACACCGTGCCTCCCGACTAGGGATGATTCCCCTGAAGGTTGTGTCGCTTTGCTCAATGCGGCTTTTATCAATTTCCATCTTGTTGAGTGTTTCTTCATAGATCAAGTTTAATCTGATTCCGCCGTCCATGAGTACTTTGGTGAGCCGAAAGCCGTCCATGATTGGGCTAACGACCAAAGCGGCTGTGTCGGTGTACTAAAGTAGGGGTACCTTAGTATCCCGAACTTGTGCACGAGCAGTCGCAGCGTCCAACGGCAAGGCTTGCCGGGTGCCCGCCAAGGTCCTCCGTGGTTCCTTTTGGAGCCATTCAAGAACAAAGTGTTTTAACTGAGAAGACAAGGCCCCGGCAAGAGGAGCTTGCCGGGAAGGACAAGGACCCGGCAAGAGGAGCTTGCCGGGAAGACCAACCAAAGCATTTCAAGGAACTTGTCGTGACGCGCAGCGCGTCCCGACAAGACCCGGCGAGCGACAAGCTTCCGGGCGCGGCAAGACTGCGACCGCGGCAAGGCGCTTGCCGCGGCAAGGCTACCACTTTGCGCCTGCGCTCCAGCACATCCGCCTATGTGTCGCAGCGAGACTTTCCCAGGCGTGCGTGGCAAGAGGCTGTGCACCTAAGCGGTGCGAGGTGGCAAGCGGAGACGACGAGAAGGCCCTCGTGGCGAACGGTGGCGCCCCTAACGGTCGCTTTTCTGCACTGTTTGGGCAAGCGGACGGGCATTAAATGCTTTTGTCCCCTGCCGTCAGAGTTAGGTAGGATCCACTGTAGAAGCAGTTGTACCAACCACACCTTTTACACTTTTACCCCTGCATGCGTTGCCACCTGTCGGTGACCCCTTTAGACTATAAAAGGAGGCCCATGCGCAACGTAGGGGGGGGTCGACTCATTCGAAACCAAAACACTCTCACGCTCTCGAGCAAGAACATAATACAACCACAAAGCAGCAGTAGGAGTATTATCTCTCCGGAGAGCTCCGAAGCTGGGTAAAAATCGCTCATGTGTTCCGCCTCGATCCGCTCTTCGTGCGGCCTCCGCTCCCTGCCGGACCGAAAAAGGGGCCCTGCCCCATAGGTGTTCGTTCCCCACGACATCTTTGGCGCGCCAGGTAGGGGGCGTCGAGGTTGTGTGAACCCGATCCGGCGTTCACGCGAGTCAGTTCATCATCATCTTCATCGACATGCCACCGAAGAAGAAGGCTTCGGAGGTGGCTGCTCCGTCCACGTCGATCCCGCCGCTGCAGGAGCAAACGGGCGGTGGGGTAGACGCCGGCGGAGGAACGGGCGCCGACGAGGGAGCTCACGTCGTTACCAGATCCAAGGACAAGGCCCCGCAAACTTCGGCATCCATACATGCACCGCGCCCGTCTCAGGAGGCGTGGGACCGACAGCATCATGGTGCTCGCAGCACCATACTCGCTTTAGAACAAGGCCAAGCTGGTGGATCTCGGGGCGTTCAAGACCAGCATGCACGCCAGCATGCCGGCACGAGTGAGGTACGGTCGCCTGGACGGGGTACTGCTCCTTCCAACCCAGTTGGAAGTCCGAGCATATCCCGCTCCTCGCACTGTTCACCGCCGCCACGGAAGACTCCAGAAGAAGCGTTGGCCCGAGCTCAACTGCTCCTGGATTACCCTCCAACGGCGGACAAGATCGACGATTGGAGGGCCACCATACAGAGCCTCATCGGCTTCGCCAACGGCGACACTCCACGGCAGCCAGCTACATCGCAGCCACGGCAAGATTGCCGGACGCGAGCCGATGGCGACAAGACCGGCAGGGGGGGTGCAACCACCGGCACTCTCCGCCCCGAAGGCCAAGATCACCGACTCGCCGGGTTAACCTCGACACCAACTCCACCGCGTCGTCGGACCCACGAGTTCGTCGCGATCAGCGCCAAGTTCTCCAAGAACGACAGCAAGAAGATGCTCATACCCGCATCGAGCGTCAAAGAGAAGCGCGGCGTCAATCAGACCAGTGCGCTGGGCCCACTGTTGACATGCATGCGCCAGGGGAACCAGGCGACTTGCCGTACGCGGTAGGTTGCCCTGCGTTTACTCGTGAGCTGCGGCAAGTCCAGTGGCCCAGTATGAAGAACTTCAAGCCAGATGTACCCGAAAAGTACGACGGCAGGTTGCATCCGTCGGAGTTCCTCAGCATCTACACCATTGCGGTGCAAGCTGCCGGGGGGCGCGACGACAAGATCCTCGCCAACTACTTCCCGCTGGTGCTCAAGCCCAACGTCAGGTCCTGGCTCATGCACTTGCCGGACAACTCCATATCTTCCTGGGCAGATCTGTGCCATCAGTTTGTCGGCGCCTTTACAGGCGGCCACAAGCCTCATGGCCAGGAGAGTGATATTCACCTGCTTGCCCAGAAGGAAGGAGAGCCCTGCGAAAATACATTCAGAGATTTAGCCAAGTGCAACGCAACATCCCAGATGTCCACCCTGCCGCGATTATCAGCGCGTTCCATCAGAACGTGCGAAACCGCAGGATGAGGGAGGAGATGGCAATGTGTAAGATCAGAGATGTCAATGAGCTATACGCCCTGGCCGACAAGTGTGCACGTGCTGAAGAAGGGAGGAAACTCCCCGGGGAGAATGCAGCAGCAGGAGAATCTGATAGTGAGGAGGCCGCCCCGGCAAGGAAAAACCGGAGGCGGAACAACAGAAAAAGGAAAGGCAAAGATGTGGTAGCTGTCGAGCAGTCCGGCAACGGAGGTGGCACCAAGGAAGCAGAACCTGTGGCAGCCGCCGACAAGCAGGGCGGCTCCGACAAGCAATACTGATGATCCACCGTACCAAGGGCCATGATCTCCAAAGTTGCAAGAAAGTTGAGCAGCTCGTTGAGCTGCAAAAGGCTGAGTACGAGCGACGCGACAAGGAGAAAGCCCAGGAAGGTACTGGTGGGTCCGGCAAGAAGCGTCCCGGCCGGGGAGGACGCTGCGGCAAGGCCAAGCAGTGGCAAGGAGACAGGCCTCCCCGCGGCCGCGACAAGGATGAGGATGAAGATGAAGATGAGGATATGGATGACGACGAAGCCGACGAGCAGGAGTTTTAGAAAGCAACAGAGGTTCTGTGCGTTGACGGTGGTGCTTCTCTGCATACTTCGCACCGCCAGCTCAAACAGTGGGTGCGGGAAGTTAATGCAGCGGAGCCACCAGTTGAGTCACGCAAGCCTCTGAAGTGGTGCAGCACGCCTGTCATCTTTGACATTGAGGACCACCCTGATCGCATAACTGCGGTCGGGTGCTTGCCGATGTTGGTTTCACCAACTATCCGCAACCTCAAGGTCACAAAGATGCTAGTTGCCGACGGGGCCGGCTTGAATCTGATCTCCTCCGCGGTACTCAAGAAGCTCCAGATCCCCGACAGCGAGCTCGAAGAGACTGGCACGTTCCAAGGAATCAATCCGGGAAGGAGCAAGCCAAAGGGGAAGATCGCGTTGCCAGTGACATTTGGCAGCGAGCTGAACTTCAGAACAGAGAAAGTCACTTTTGACGTTGCTGATTTCCCATTGCCCTACAATGGGATACTCGGCCGTCCAGCGCTCGCCAAGTTCATGGCAGCCTCTCACTATGCCTACAACATGCTCAAGATGCCTGGTCCGATAAGTGTCATCTCTGTCCTTGGCGACAAGAAAGATGCCCTTATCTGTACCAACAAGATTTACCGGGAAGCAGCAGCCGCAGCAGATCGCAAGACACTTGCCGCTGAAGCTCCTGGGGGGGAAGAAGAAAACCAAGTCCGGCAAGAGCTCTGATGCCCACTCCGGCAAGCGCACCTCTTCAGAGTGCTGCGCTACCGTCGAGGACGCACCATCGAGCTCCACCGGCAAGTGTAAGAAAACAAAGACAGCTTCACCAGAGACCAAGAAAGTGGCCGCCAAGGAGGACGGCACTGGTGGTACCTTCACGATCAGTGCCACGCTTGACCCTAAATAGGAAAGCGCGCTCGTTGCTTTCCTGCGGGCGAATGTCGACGTGTTTTCATGGCAACCGTCTAACATCCCCGGTGTTCCCAGGAAAGTAATTGAGCACCACCTTGCCGTCTGCCCTCACGCGCGGCCCGTCAAGCAGAAAGTCAGAAAGCAAACAGTGGAGCGTCAAGAGTTCATCGCAGAAGAGATCAAGAAGTTGGAAGCAGCAGGCCTTGTCAGAGGAGTGCTCCATCCTACGTGGCTAGCCAATCCTGTAGTCATGCGCAAGGCGAACGGAAAATGGAGGCTTTGTATTGACTTCACTGATGTTAATAAAGCTTGTCCCAAAGATCCATTTCCCTTGCCGCGATTGACTAGATTGTCGACTCCATGGCAGGATGTGATTTGCTTTCATTTCTTGATGCATATTCAGGATATCATCAGATCTTCATGGCAGAAGAGGATGAGGAGAAAACCGCATTCATCACTCCATGTGGCACATACTGTTTTGTACGGATGCCTTTCGGACTAAAGAATGCTGGTTCAACATTTGCAAGGGCAGTTCACGAAGCTTTTGAGCCACAGTTGCACAGAAATGTAGAAGCTTACATGGATGACATAGTGGTCAAGAGCAAAGATAGAGAAACTCTGATCCAAGATTTGGACGAGACCTTTGCAAATCTGCGCAAGATCAACCCCGAGAAGTGTGTGTTTGGAGTCCCTTCCGGCAAGCTTCTCGGGTTCTTCGTATCTCAGCGGGGGATTGAAGCCAATCCCGACAAGATCAAGGCCATCGAGCAGATCGAAGCACCGAAGCGCGTCAAGGATGTACGAAGGCTTGCCGGCTGCGTGGCTGCTCTCAGCAGGTTCATCTCTAAGTCTGTTGAGCGCGCCCTGCCATTTTTCAAAATTTTGAAAAAGGCAGGTCCAATGAAATGGACTCCGGAAGCGGAGGCTGCGCTGCAGGACTTGAAGAGATACCTGTCCTCCACTCCGATACTTGTCGCACCTAAGCCGCAAGAGAAGTTGTTCATGTATCTAGCGGCAACCAATCAAGTGGTTAGTGCTGCATTAGTAGTGCAGAGGGAGGCGGATGATGAGCCAGCGACCACGGCAAGTGCATCGAGCGACAAGCAGGGGGCTTCCCCGACAAGCTCTGGTCCCGACAAGGATGAATCTGTGCAGCCACAAGAAGAGAAGCAGAAGAAAATGGTGCAGCGCCCAGTTTACTTTGTTAGTTCCCTTCTGCAGGGGGCTAGATCAAGGTACTCTGGTGTGCAGAAATTGCTTTTCGGCCTTCTCATGGCCTCGAGGAAGCTGCGCCATTACTTTCAGGCACATGAGATCACAGTTGTCACTCGCTTTCTGTTGAAAAGGATATTGCAGAATCCAGAAGCAACAGGCAGGATTGTCGAGTGGGCACTGGAACTGTCAAGCTTTGGCCACAAGTTTGAGAGTACTTCAACTATCCAGAGCCGAGCATTGGCAGAATTCATAGCAGAATGGACGCCAACACCTGATGAAGAAATTCCGGAAACGAGCATCCCCGTAAAGGAAGCAAGCAAAGAATGGATCATGTACTTTGACGGTGCCTTCTCGCTGCAAGGCGCCGGTGCGGGCGTGTTACTTGTCGCACCCACCGGAGAGCACCTCAAGTACGTGGTCCAGATGCACTTTCCCAAGGAGCAAGCGACAAACAATACTGCAGAGTATGAGGGTTTGCTTGCCGGACTCAGGATCGCGGCAGACCTTGGGATCAAAAAGCTTATTGTTAGGGGTGACTCGCAGCTTGTCGTCCGCCAAGTAAACAAAGATTATCAGAGTCCGTTGATGGAAGCTTACATTGATGAAGTGAGAAAGTTGGAACAGCATTTTGACGGCCTGCAGATGGAGCATGTTCCGAGAGCCCAGAACGACGTTGCCGATGGCCTGTCAAAATGTGCTGCATTAAAGTTACCTGTGGAAAGAGGGATCTTTGTGCTCAAGCTGACTCAACCATCTGTAACACCATCAACTGGACAGAGCAAGAAGAGGAAATTGATTTCCGGTGACTACTCTCCGGCAGAGCTCCCCGAAGCCGCCGCCAAGAAGGTCCCCAAGATCAACACCAAGGGTGCTGAGGAGCAGTCTGCTCCGACAAGCCCTAGGGTTTGTTCCGTTGAAGCAGACGCTCCAGACAAGTTTTGCTCCGGCAAGCTTGCCGGGGAACATCAAGCTCCGGCTAGCCGCGGGTTCTTGCCGTAGAAGCAGATGTTCCCGCAGCAGCATATGTGCCTTTAGTCCTTGTTGTCGAGCCGCAAGCTCCAGCATGGGCACAGCAAATTGTTCATTTCCTTCAGACAGGAGAACTTCCCGAAGAGCAAGAAGAAGCGGAGAGAGTAGCCCGGCAATCAAGTATGTACCAGTTTGTCGACGACATACTGTACAGAAGAAGATTCAACGGAGTGAAATTGAAGTGCATTCCCCGGGAAGATGGACAGAAGCTGTTGGCGGAGATACATGGAGGCATATGTGGTCACCACATTGGCGCAAGAGCACTTGCCGGCAAAGCGTTCCGGCAAGGTTTCTTTTGGCCAACAGCCCTCCAGGATGCAACTGCACAAGTAACCAAATGTAAAGCGTGCCAGTTCCATTCCAAGCAGATACACCAGCCAGCTCAAGCTCTCCAGACGATCCCTTTATCCTGGCCATTTTTGGCATGGGGGCTCGACATCCTCGGCCCCTTTCCCCGAGCTGTCGGGGGCTTTGAGTACTTGTACGTTGCAATCGACAAGTTCACAAAGTGGCCGGAAGTGGAAGCAGTGAGGAAGGTGACGGCACAGTCAGCAGTCAAGTTCTTCAGGTCGATTGTTTGCCGTTTCGGAGTCCCCAACAGGATCATCACCGACAACGGCATGCAATTCACGAGCCGCACCTTCATGCAGTACGTCCAAGATCTTGGCGCCAAGGTCTGCTTCGCTTCTGTTGCTCACCCGAGAAGCAACGGTCAAGCGGAGAGGGCAAATGCTGAAGTGCTGTGCGGGCTCAAGACCAGGACTTTCGATAGGCTGCACAAGTGCGGAAAGAATTGGATTGAGGAGCTGTCGGTGGTTCTTTGGTCGATCAGAACGACGCCAAATCAAGCCACTGGCCAGACACCTTTCGCTCTAGTCTATGGAGCAGAGGCAGTTCTCCCCACGGAACTCGTATACGGATCGCCTCGAGTGCTCGCTTATGATGAGCTTGAGCAAGAGCAGCTGCGACAAGATGACGCGCTGCTCCTTGAGGAAGATCGTCTTCAGGCTGCTGTACGAGTTGCTCGATACCAGCAAGCTTTGCGCCGCTACCATAGCCGCAAAGTCAATGCCAGAAGTCTCGAGGAAGGCGACCTTGTTCTTCGGTGTGTTCAGTCCATCAGGAATTCCAACAAGTTGACGCCAAAGTGGGAAGGCCCTTATCGGGTGAAACGTGTCACTAGGCCTGGCGCTGTCCGCCTTGAGACCGAAGATGGCTCTCCGGTGAGCAACTTCTGGAACATTGAGTATCTTCGTAAGTTTTACCCATAAGGCGCTCCGGCAACCACCTTTTGTACAAGCCTTGCCGCTGTCGCATGTAACCCTTTGTACAAAGCCGGGCGCAGATCCCGTGCATAAATAAAGCTCATGTGCTCCCCACATCCTGTCAAATTTCATGCTTTTTCATCTTTTGCATGTATTTTCTGACACCTTGTGCAGCACTTGCCCCCGGTAAGCAATAACGGGCCTTAAGGCTCCATATCTTTATTTTCTCTTCTTTCTTTTTCTCAAAAAGAAGGTTCCTTCGCCCACAAGTTCACCGGGGGGGAGGAGAAGATAATGGTGTGGACCAGGCGTCGTTCAAGAAAGTATCGCCTTGCCAGGACGCAAACAACAGAAAAGCTAAGTTGCCAAAGTTTGAGCACAATCAGTTTTAAAAAAATTTTAAGTTATTTTCCTTGAACGACCGTGCTTTGTATGGAAAACCTGTGCGCGGAGGAACCAACTCGTAGCTAGTTGCGCCCTTACTTTGTTTCGAGTCCGCTCAACAACTTAAGTGTGCTGCGACTAGTTGCGACAAGGTTTCTTGCCGGAAGCAGCACCGCCAGCAGGCTGCTGATGTTCCGCACTCAGCGCTCGCGGCAAGGGTGCCTGCGCCGGCAAGTTCCCTGGAGGCGTAGGGTAAAAACATACAAAGGAAGGAATCAAGTAAAGGGGATAACATAGCAAATACTGCCCAAGATAAAGTTATATTACAAAGATAACTTGCCGCACTCTAATAGATTGTTCCCATAACATGTCTAACAGCAGCAAGGAAAGGAAGAAAAGGGCGGCCTAGTCCATGCGATCGCCGTCGACCCTCCTGACTTCATTCACCTTGTCCACAATGGGTGCGACAAGGGCCCTGATCTCTTCAAGATCAGCACCCGCCGGCAGCTTCTTGAGGACGTTGTTGAGGTTGAGGCCTGGGATGCGGAAGACCACCTTCACCAACACCTTCTCCAGGACTCTGACGCAGATCATGCGTGACTCGTCGGCCAGCTTCTTTGGGATCCTTTCCCAGAGTTGCTGGAGGGCCGTCGCCACACCCTTGAAGAACAGAGTGAGCTTGGCGCTGGGCTGGAGGTTCTCGTCGGAGGAGTACCCGAAGCCCTCCATTTCCAGTTGCGCCAGCTCCTCGTCAATGACCGCGGCAATGTTCACGAGGCCCTCCGTCCAGAGCTCCACAGTATCCCTGAAGGTGTTCTGGGTTTCGGCGGCCCTCGTCAGCAGCGCCTCGTTGGCTTTGATCTCCTCCTTCAAGTCCTCCTCCCGCTTCTTGGCGCCGTCCAGCGTCTCAGTCAGCGTAGCCAGCTTCAGCTCGAGATCGGCTTTGGAGTCCTTGGCAGCGCTGAGCTCCCTGCCCTTCTCAGAGAGACGACCCTGCAACTCACCATGGGCGAGGGCGTCCTTCTCGCGTTCGCACTAGAGTGCGGCAAGCTCTTCATTCTTCGCCTTGAGATCGGCCTCTAGCCGCGTCACCTTCACCTCCAGCTCCTTCTTGGCGGCCTCGGCAGCTGCAGCAGCATCCTTCGCTTCCTTGAGGGCCCCACCAAGTGTCTCCTCGCGCGCGGCAAGCTCCTCCTCATAGCTGTCCAGATTGACCTTCCGTTGCGTCAGCTCACCTTCCCGCACGGACAACCCCTCGGCGGCAAGCCGTTGTTGCTCTTCGGCTTCCGCCTTATCGAGGAGGAAGGCCTTCCGCGCCTCGACAAGCTGTGCCCTCTCCTCCGCAATGGACCAGAGGGCCTCTTGGTTGTGACTCTGGAGCTCCACCGCGTGCTTCTCAATGTCCACTCCCGCCTGCGCGACAAGCGCTTCCCGGGACTCCAGTTTGGCTTGTCGGGCACGGTAGAGTGATAGCAGCCTCCGTAGCAGCTGTTCCTCCTCAGGCTCGCCGCTGCTGCTGCTTGGCGCGTCGACCATTGTCAACCCAGCGGAGGCAAGCACTTCTCCATCAAAAACTTCTCCTTCGACCGGCGCCCTGGAGCTCGAAGCCCAGGGGAGCTTGATGAAGATACCGTCGCCGGCCTTTAAGTAGGCGCCGGGCTGGGGCTCTTCGGAGCCTGGCGCTGCGTCAGTGGTGGAGGGATCGGCGGTCGGCGTAGCGCCTTGCGCTCCTGCGGCCCTAGGGTCGTCAGTGCGATCGCCGGACCCCTCGCCAGCTCCTGCGCCAGCAGCCTTGGCGGCCTCTTCACCGGCAGGATCATCAGCGCCGGCCTCCTCCTCGGTAGCTGCGGCGTCATCAGTGTAGCCGCGCGCGCTCTCCTCGCTGGTGGCTTCAGTCTCCATTGGCTCCGGGGAAGGCGGGTCTGAAGACAGGAAGAGGGAGAAAAAAGTCAAGCAAATATTCAAAAAGAAGATCAGAAGAAGAAGAACCCAAGGGAAGTTTTCTGACAAGAAGGATTACCTGTGCTGGGCTCCACCACCGGGGGATCACTGGTCCCGTCCCTTGCCGGAGAACTGCCCCTTGCCGGGGACCTCTCCCTTGCTGGAGAGCGCTCCCTTGCCGGGGAATCCTCCCTTGGCGGCGTAGTCGAAGCAGATAGCACCTCAGGGGCGGTTTCTGGTTGTTCCTGGTGAGCCTGTTCTGCTCCTACACAAGCAAACCAACAATCAAGATACCAGCAAGGAAAGAACACCCATGCGCGCCTGACAGCGGAAAGTAAAGCTATGTACTTACGCTGGGGGCTGCGCTGGGGGCTGCTTCGAGGAGTGATTGCCGGGTCCGACAAGGTGGTCTCAGACGCGCCCTCTGTCGTCACGACGGGATCATCCTCGACGACAACCACGGGGACCTTGGCTCTCTTCGCTGCTCTCTGTTCTAGAGTCCTAAAAAGGAACAAGGTTCAGAAGAAAGCAGATCAGATGCAAGACAAGAAACAGCAAGAATTGAAGAAATACAAACACAACAGAGAAACTTACTCCTCTTCTTCCTCCTCGTCGGAGCTGAGCGCGGAGAGTACCTTGGTGCGCGGATGCGCTCGCGTCTCCGTCGACTAGAAGAGATAGAACCATTCCCTCAGCTCCTTTGCGGAGAGCTCAGGGGGGGAAGTTGCCCGCTCCTTTCGCAGCGCCTCGAGCCGCAGCGCCTCGGCCAACTTCGCACCCTTCCCGGTCTTCGGAGCCATGGCGGAGGCGGTGGGGGAGATCGAGGGCGTTGGCGGCGACGGCGGCGATGGGGGGCGGAGCGCTGCTCTCTTTCGGCTTTGGAAGCGGAGGGGAGCAGCGGAGATTTCTGAGATTGGAACTGCAAGTGGCGAAGGTGGGGGAACTGCCCCTGTTTCCCCTGCTTATAAAGAGGAGGAGGCGAACGTTGCGCTTTTTCCGAATATAGAATCACCCACGATCTCTCCCACGACGCCGCATTCGACGCGTGCCGTTACGGGAGGGCGCGGTGGATACGGAGTCAGATACGGTGTGGACCCAGGCCGCGCGTGCCCGTGCCCTGTTTTGGGCCTGGCCCAACAGCACTCGGCACCGCGTGTGGCCCAGGCCCGGGGGCTCCTGTCGGTGTACTAAAGTAGGGGTACCTTAGTATCCCAAACTTGTGCACGGGCAGTCGCAGCGTCCCGCGGCAAGGCTTGCTGAGTGCCCGCCAAGGTCCTCCGTGGTTCCTTTTGGAGCCATTCAAGAACAAAGTGTTTTAACTGAGAAGACAAGGCCCCGGCAAGAGGAGCTTGCTGGGAAGGACAAGGCCCCGGCAAGAGGAGCTTGCCGGGAAGACCAACCAAAGCATTTCAAGGAACTTGTCGTGACGCGCAGCGCGCCCCGACAAGACCCGGCGAGCGACAAGCTTCCGGGCGCGACAAGACTGCGACCGCGGCAAGGCGCTTGCCGTGGCAAGGCTACCACTTTGCGCCTGCGCTCCAGCACATCCGCCTACGTGTCGCAGCGAGACTTTCCCAGGCGTGCGTGGCAAGAGGCTGTGCAGCTAAGCGGTGCGAGGTGGCAAGCGGAGATGACGAGAAGGCCCTCGTGGCGAACGGTGGCGCCCCTAACGGTCGCTTTTCTGCACTGTTTGGGCGACGCAGACGGGCATTAAATGCTTTTGTCCCCTGCCGTCAGAGTTAGGTAGGATCCACTGTAGAAGCAGTTGTACCAACCACATCTTTTACACTTTTACTCATGCATGCGTTGCCACCTGTCGGTGACCCCTTTAGACTATAAAAGGAGGCCCATGCGCAACGTAGGGGGGGGTCGACTCATTCGAAACCAGAACACTCTCACGCTCTCGAGCAAGAACATAATACAACCACAAAGCAGCAGTAGGAGTATTATCTCTCCGGAGAGCTCCGAAGCTGGGTAAAAATCGCTCGTGTGTTCCGCCTCGATCCGCTCTTCGTGCGGCCTCCGCTCCCTGCCGGACCGAAAAAGGGGCCCTGCCCCATAGGTGTTCGTTCCCCACGACAGGCTGGTGCCTGGACTGTCTAGAATTGAGGTTCATCATTGGCACTGAAGGTTATAGCAGTGTCGTTCCACGGATTTATTTTTGCCACGTGGCAGATTTCAGCGAAATTTCGATGAGCTCGCTTGCGCCTATTATTTCAGGCGAAAGTCTTGAAGACTGTCAGTACCGCATTGTTGTCTTCGGCGGGGTGTTGCTCTACTTTGTGGCTTACCAGAAGATCCTCGCCGCTTTTTGCCACCTGCCGGAGTATCCAACATGCTCTAAGGCTATGCGTTGGCATAGTATCCGGCGTGCTGTGAATTTTGCAGGGCCCATTGAGCCATTCTTCCAATACGGTTCCATGCCTTGGAGTGGGCTTTGGTTTTTTGGGAATTGGATCAGGCAACTTACGAGAGTTTGCCCTTTTATTTCAGATAAAGGATTTAGTGAGAGCCGGATTATCCCAGAAGTCCGTTTGGGTTGTCCAGGTGCTCTCCATCGCACAGTACTTCTGTACTATGGCTTCTAAGTCGGCAAAGTGTATTATGTCACGGCGACTTATAGCATTAAGGATCCCTTTGTTCATGCAATTTTTGCAGAAAAGTGAGATTGTGTCTTCCTCATGACAGTCTTTAACCCTGTTTAGCACAAGGAGGAATCTGGCCCAGTAGCGATGTACTGTCTCTTGGGGCCCTTGTCTGATATGGGAGAGACGGTTTTAGTCTGGCTGGGTGGGCGTAGCTGAATCTGAATTCTGATACGATCTAACGCCCAGAGGCAGAGGAGCTTCCGGGCTTGATAGCTCGGGATCCGGGGTGCCGCCCGATTTTTCCGGCCCGGTACCCGATTCTAAGTCCGAGGTCTGGGTCATGTCCTCCCGCAAGCGGGTATCCGGCTCAGAGAGCTCGGTAATCCGGACATAATTCGTCCTCAAAGTAGAGGGATAATCCATGTATGGCTCTTCCACTATCGCTATCTCGTGGGTGACCGGTGGGGTTTTAATATCTCCCTGGTCGGGTTTAAGCCCGATCCAATAATAGTCTAAGGCGACTCCCAAAGCGGCGATGCGATCCAAGAGCTCATTGAGGGAGGAGAGCTCCATTGGATTCATCTGTTCGGCGAGCTCCGAATTGATGTGGAGGCTGTTTTCGATGACCTGAGAGGTCATCGTCAGCACGGAAGCCGATCGGGCGGCCATGATGAAGCCGCCTAGTCGGAGAGTTTGGCCTACCGCCAGTGCTCCCCCAGAGATGATGTTGTCCTTGACAACGAGAAGGGCCATCGAGCCTTGCGGCGACGAAAAAGAGGAACTCTCAATGAAAGCACCAATGTCGGTGTCAAAACCGGCGGATCTCGGGTAGGGGGTCCTGATCTGTGCGTCTAAGGCTAATGGTAACAGGAAGCAAGGCACACGATGTTTTACCTAGGTTCGGGCCCTCTCGATGTAGGTAAAACCCTACTTCCTGCTTGATTGATATTGATGATATGAGTATTACAAGAGTTGATCTACCACGAGATCGTAGAGGCTAAACCCTAGAAGCTAGCCTATGATGATTCTGATTGTCCCTAAGGACGAAACCCTCCGGTTTATATAGACACCGGAGGGGGCTAGGGTTTACACGGAGTCAGTTACAAAGAAGGAAATCTAATATCCGGATCGCCAAGCTTATCTTCCACGCAAAGGAGAGTCCCATCCGGACACGGGACAAAGTCTTGAGTTCTTATATCTTCACGGTCCAACAGTCCGGCCCAAGTATATAGTCCGGCTATCCGGATACCCCCTAATCCAGGACTCCCTCACCGGGGCTGCGCTGTTTCACCCTCTCCCTGCGGTAGGTGCAGTGGCCACACTAGTTCCGACTAGAGATGCCGCCACGCTACGACGGCGCGACGGATTCGGCCGCCTTCCTCCATGCATACGAGGAAGCAGTCTGGGCGGCCGGTGGAGACGACAAGGTGAAGGTCAACTGGCTCGCCATGGCCCTCATAGGCGCACCGCGCACCTGGCTACTCAATCTGCCGACGTCATCTGTTGCCTCCTGGGAGGAGCTACGCAACCTCTTCCTCGCCCGCTACGCGGCGCCGGTGCCCCCCATCATCGCAGCTCTCCTAGGTGGCTCACAGGCACTGCCCTCCGACCGCCACATCAAGCAGTTCTACCGACAAGTAAGCGCTGCCCAGGTGGGCTCGGGGGCTCCCCCGGGCTGGACCGCACCCAAGGACGACCTCACCTTCGGCCTCGAGGATCATCCGGCCGCCACGATGGGAGCAGGCGCGCTCCCGATGCTTTGCAGCCCCACCATCTGCAATGTGGCGGTCACCAGGACCCTCATCGACGGCGGATCCGGCCTCAACGTGCTCTCCGCAGAGGCATTCGGCCTGCTGCACATGCCAACCAGCCGGCTCCGCCCCTCCAAGCCTTTCTCCGGGGTCGGCGGCGGCTCCACCAGCCCCCCTGGGGTAGATCCGCCTCCCTGTCACATTCGGGACCCTCGACAACTACCGCACCGAGCTCATCAACTTCGACATCGCCCGGATTGACCTGCCATACAACGCCATCCTGGGGTACCCGGCCTTGGCCCAGTTTATGGCAGCGACTCACCCCGCATACAACCGCATGAAGATGCCTGGCAGCAACGGTGTCCTCACAGTGGCGGGAGACACCAAAGACGCGCTGCAGGCCCTCAAGCTCGCCTTTAGGTCAGCAGCATCCGCACTGCCTAGCGAGAAGGGGGATCTGGAGGCCCTAGAAGCGGCGCCTGCCAAGAAGAAGCAATTGTTCTCCCAAGACCGAGCTGAGACGAAGCAAGTGTTGGTCAGCGAGGAGGGAACGGCCAGCGCCACCTTCACCATTGGGCCTGGCCTCCCTCGGGACCAAGAGGAAGCATTGGTCAACTTCCTACGAGCCAACAAGGATGTATTCGCTTGGAAACCCAAACACCTGGCTGGAGTCCCAAGAGGAATAATCGAGCACCACCTGAAGGTATGCCCAAATGTGCGACCAGTGAAGCAAAAGGCACGTCATCAGTCCGCCGAGAAGCAGGCCTTCTTCGTCCAAGAAACCCGCATGCTACAAGCAGCAGGGGTCATCACGGAGGTGCGGTACCCAGAGTGGCTGGAAAATCCTGTCATCGTCCCCTAGAAAGGAGGGAAGGAGCGCATGTGCGTCGACTTCACCAACCTCAACAAGGCCTGCCTGCACGATCCTTTCCCACTTCCCCGCATTGACCAGATCGTGGACTCCACCGCCGAGTGCAACCTGCTGTGCTTCTTGGATGCCTTCTCGGGCTACCACCAGATCAAGATGGCCGTGTAAGATGTGGAGAAGACAGTGTTTCTGACCCCCTGTGGGGTGTAATGCTACACCTACATGCCCTTCGGGTTGCGTAATGCCAGGGCAACCTTCCAGCGACTGATGCATATCACCCTGGGCTTGCAGCTCGGGAGAAACGCAGAGGCCTATGTTGATGATATAGTGGTGAAGTCTTGGGAGGCCAGGACCCTGATAGCAGATCTGGAGGAGAGGTTTGCCAGCCTGCGCAAGGTGGATCTTCGGCTCAATCCCGAGAAGTTTGTGTTCGGGGTTCCCTCTGGCAAGCTGTTGGGCTTCTTGGTGTCACATAGAGGGATCGAGGCTAATCCAGAGAAGGTCAAGGCGATAGAGGACAAGAGCCCCCCACAGACCCTGAAGGAGATGCAGAAACTAGCGGGCTGCGTAACCTCGCTTGGGTGCTTCATTTCCAAGCTGGGGGAGCGCGCCCTCCCATTCTTCAAGCTAATGAAAGGGAAGGAACCGTTCGAGTGGACCCCAGAGGCAGACGCAACCTTTCAAGACCTCAAGAGATATCTGACCAGCCCACCAGTGATGGTGGCGTCGTGCCCTCTTGAGTCCTTGGTGCTCTATCTGGCAGCCACCCCTCACTTAGCCAGCGCTGCCCTGGTGGCGCTAAGGAAGGAGCGCCCGTCTAGGAAACCTCACCGAGGTATGCAACCAACGAGCAAGGCACAACTTCCTCAGGATAATGTGCCTGGGGCCTCGACCGACCCGGGGGTCGACATTCCTCCCGAGGCCGCGATCGACCCCGCGGCCACTGGGGCTCCCGAGGGCGAACCACGCGAAACCATGGAAGACCTGCGCCCTCATGAAAAACAAGACTCCGCTGATGCCTCCCCCCTCAATGAGCACCCTCTCTACTTCGTCAGCACGGTACTAAGGGAAGCGCGGACACACTACCCCATGCCTTAGAAACTCCTGCTCGCGCTCCTGGTCACCTCCCAAAAACTGCGCCACTACTTTCAAGGCCACCCCATCAAGGTGGTTTCGGCATACCCACTAGAGAGGGTGCTCCGGAGCCCGAATGCCGTTGGGCGACTTGCTGAATGGAACATCGAGCTTTAGGCGTTCAATCTCGAGTTCAGCACCACCAGGGTCATCAAGGGTGCATCCCTCGCGGACTTCGTGGCCGAGTGGACTGACACTCCCGACCACAGAGTAAGCAAGGACTGCTCCCTCTTGCCAGGAGACGAGGAACTGGACGGATGCATCATGTACTTTGATGGGGCGTTTGCGCGACAAGGCGCAGGAGCAGGGGCCGTCCTCATCTCACCCACCAAGGACAACCTCTACTACGCGGTGCAGCTCTGCTTCCAATGGGGCGAAAAGGTCTCCAACAACATTGCAGAATTCAAAGGCCTGCTCGCCTGACTCAGGGCCGCCGCAGCGCTGGGGGTGAAGCGCCTCACCATCAAGGGCGACTCTCAGCTCCTCGTCAACTTCTCCAACAAGGAGTACACGCCTAAGGACGAGCACATCGAGGCGTACCTAGAAGAGGTGCGCAAGATGGAGAAGCGGTTCATGGGCGTGGAGCTGAAGCACGTGCCGCACAGAACAAACAAGGAAGCGGATGACATCGCCAAGAGAGCCTCTCGCGGGCTCCCTCAAGAGCCGGGGGTGTTTGAGGAGCGGCTCTTCAAGTCGTCTGCGACTCCCCATGCGACGACTCCAGCACCGCCTTAGGAGGACTTGCCTCAAGCGCCTGAGACGGGCGCCCCAGCCTGTGGCCACCCCTCGGGGGCCTGCCTGCTGCTTGTGCTCGAGCCTCAGGAGGGATGTTGGACCAAAGAATTCAAGGCGTGCCTGCTTCAAGGGACCTTGCCAGAGAAGGAGGAGGACGCTGAGCGTGTGGCCCGTCAAGCCACCGCATACTGCATCCAGGATGGTGAGTTATATCTCAAGAGGCCCAATGATGTTTCGTTGCAGTGCATCTCCAGGGAACAGGGGATCGAGCTGCTAGCGGACATACATGTTAGGGACTGCGGGCATCATTCCTCGTCACGCACTCTGGTGGGCAAGGTGTTCGGCAGCGGCTTCTACTAGCCCACCGCGCTCAACGATGCCGCAGAGATGGGTTAAAAGAGTTGATCGACCTCGAGATCGTAATGGCTAAACCCTAGATGTCTAACTTGTATGATTTCTCATAGCCTCTACGGACTAAACCCTCCGGTTTATATAGACACCGGAGGGGCCTAGGGTTGTACAGATTCGACTTGCGGAAGAAGGAAATTACACATCCGGACGCCAATCTTGCCATCCACGCCTAGGAGAGTCCCATCCGGACACGGGGGAAGGCCTTCTACCTTGTATCTTCATGGCCCATCAGTCCGGCCCATATCACACAGCCCGGACACCCGAGGACCCCTTAATCCAAGACTCCCTCATGGCACTTCGCTGAAAAAGTTGTCAGTAAAAGACATTGTTTCTTATTTTAACATATTGCCTTCGTGGCCAAAGGTTGTATTGATTGTGCAGAGCCGGACATAGTTCCTTTATACAGGAAGTTAACTTTGATGAAGTCATGTACCTAGGGTAGGGTCATAGGCTTGATCTAAGTGCCCTACCCAAGGACACCCTTAGAAGAAACTGCCTTCCAGTCGACCAAGAGAGACTTCACTCGACGGACTCGAAGGACTCGACCATGAAGACTCACTCGACCACCAGGAGATCAAGAGCCACTCTGCATCCAAACGGTCTGTAATTAAGTAGTCTTTATGGCATTTAGGACACTTTATGTAAGGCGTTACCAGTAACGCCTAGACTTAATGTACTTTAAACCCTACATTATTGAGGGCCGGAGGGGTCTGGCGGACACTATATAAGCCACCCCCCTCCTCAGTGTAAAGGGTTCGCACCCCTGAAATCCATACATACATAATCCAGTCGACCGCCTCCGGGCTCCGAGACGTAGGGCTGTTACTTCCTCCGAGAAGGGCCTGAACTCGTACATCCAGTGTCTTCACAACTGCTCCATAGCTAGGATCTTGCCTCTCCATACCTACCCCCCCCATTCTACTGTCAGACTTAGAACGATGACAGTTGGCGCCCACCTTGGGGCAGGTGTCTTAGCAATTTTTGGAGAAGTTGCAATTCTTCCGATTACTTTCATCATGGTTGCTGGTGGAGTTTTGGTCGAGGGCCGCGAGATTCGTCTCGGCGCTCTCACCTTCATCGCCGACGACTCCGCTTGGCTCCAAGAAGCTCCACTCGACATCGACGCGCTCCCCATCCGTGGTGCGACGCATTTTCGCACATGCGTCCGCGGCGTTCTGCTGCAGCAACCGTCGACTCCATATCGGTCGACTCCCATGTCGTCATCCCTCCCTGTTTCCCGCCAGCGCAAGCGATCTGGCCGGTCGAGACTCCAGCGGTGGGTGAGGCACGCGGTGGCTCGCCAGACGGCCACCACCCAAGTTGAGGCAATCGAGCCCGACGAGTCCCTCTACGGCCTGTTCGATCTGTCGACTGGCTCCGTAGAGACTGCATCCGAGTGCGACAGCAGTGATCCAGCGGCGGAGGTCTTGATGGTCAACGGACCTCGTAGCCCTCCCGGCTTCCCCCGCGACGACGGGGTGGACGGTGGAGGCGATCCCGCTCAAGTCCATGAGGAGTACCAACCCGAGCCACTTAACTCCCTGCAAAGGGAAGAACTTCGCCGCAGGAACATGGATGCCCTGCATACTCCCATCGCGGGAGAAACCCCCGAAGCTCGCGCCTTGGAGGAGGCGCGTTTGGCCAACTTGGCTGAACGCGCTCATCTGGAGAACCTTCAGCGAGCACTCGACGAGCGCGCGCGGCAACGAGTACCCGACTCCAGTCGACGTCAACTCTTCCCGCCGACTCAGGTATATCGAACCCCGGTTCAGAATTTAGCAGCTGCAACCCGCATAGCAAAGTCCATTCAGCCCTCTCATTCGGAGGCTGGCAGAGGCTTGATGTAGATTAGAGATTTGCTTCGGGCAGCAGGAGATCAGAATTCAGCCGTGTCGCAGTCACGCAACAAAATTCACAGTCGATCCGTCGCTGCGAATACGGTTCAGTCGGCTCATAGCCCCAGATCGCCTCCGCAGCGTGAAGGACGCGAGAATCGACGGGACCAATATGGTGACCGATACGATCGTGATGATAGGCATCGAGTGCCCACTCCTCCCCCGAGGGGTGGGTCTTACGCTCCTCGGCAGCAAGATGACAAGCGTCAACTCAGTGTGGGGCGAAGAGCTCCGGTCGACCCTAGGGAACCAGGCTTTGACGCGCGATCCATCATCGTGCAGGGCTTGGTCGATCGGAACAGGGCTCATCGAGGTGGCCACGACAGAGACGCGCCCACTAGCAGCCGAGTGCATGTTTCAGGTCCGGAATGTTTCAGCAGGGCTATCAGAGCTGCGGTGATTCCCCCCAACTTCAGGTTGGCGACTGGAGTGAGCAAGTTCACCGGCGAGTCTAAGCCCGAAACTTGGCTTGAGGACTACCGAGTGGCTGTACAGATCAGCGGCGGGAATGACGAGGTGGCTATGAAGCACTTACCACTCATGCTGGAAGGTTCGGCCAGAGCATGGTTGAATCAGTTAACTCCAAGCAGCATTTACACTTGGGAAGATCTTTCCCGAGTGTTCGTCAGAACATTTGAGGGAACTTGCAAACGACCAGCTGGATTGACAGAGCTGCAAGTTTGTGTGCAGAAGTCGAATGAGACCTTAAGAGAGTATATTCAGAGATGGATCACTTTGCATCATACCGTGGAGAACGTGTCTGATCATCAGGCAGTTTGCGCCTTCAAGGATGGTGTTAAGAACAGAGAATTAAGTTTGAAGTTTGGTCGAACCGGAGATATGACCCTGAGTCGGATGATGGAAATTGCTACCAAGTACGCCAACGGCGAAGAGGAGGACCGACTCCGGAGCGGCAAGTACAAGCCGAGTCAGTCGGAGAAAGGAAACTCCAGTCGGAAGCAGAAACGGAAAGCCGAACCAGCGGCTCCTGGAGAGGCTCTGGCCGTGACTCAGGGCAAGTTCAAAGGAAAACCCAAAGGATCCTGGAACCCCAAGAAGGTGAAGGATAAAGAAGGAAATGACGTGATGGATTTGCCATGTCACATCCACACGAAGAAAGACGAAGAGGGTAATTTCATTTACCCGAAGCATACCACTCGGCAGTGCAGGCTCCTGATCCAGCAGTTCCAAGGTAAACAGCCCAAGGACAAGGAAAAGGAGTCGGACAAAGTTGAAGACAAGGAGGACAGTGAGGGAGGATATCCTCATGTTAATTCCACTCTGATGATCTTTGCGGATGTGGAAAGTAAGAGCCGACTGAAGGTTATTAACCGTGAGGTGAACATGGTCGCCCCGGTGATGCCCAGTTATCTGAGATGGTCCCAAACTCCCATTACATTCGACCAGTCTGATCACCCGACTCATATAGCCACCCCTGGGAGGCAAGCTTTGGTGGTCGACCCGGTCGTCGAAGGCACTCGACTGACGAAGGTGCTAATGGATGGGGGTAGTGGACTGAATTTGTTGTATGCGGACACGCTGAAAGGGATGGGCATTCTGATGTCCCGACTGAGCACCAGCAACATGAGTTTTCATGGAGTTATACCTGGAAAGAAAGCTGAGTCGCTCGGTCAGATAGCTCTGGACGTGGTGTTCGGTGACTCGAAGCCACGGGACAAGTCGTCAGTACAGTACTTACGGTCGAGCGGGAAGAAGAAGGGAAAACCTTCAAAGTTCAGCGCCCAGTGTATTATCTCTCTGAAGTTCTGACTCCATCAAAGAAAAGATATCCTCATTATCAGAAGCTTGTGTATGGGATCTACATGACCACGAAGAAGGTTGCTCACTATTTCTCTGATCATTCCATTACAGTCATCAGCGACGCTCCACTTTCAGAGATTCTGCACAACAGAGACGCAACTGGTCGAGTGGCGAAATGGGCGATTGAACTTCTTCCTCTTGATATCAAGTTTGAGGCAAAGAAAGCCATTAAGTCCCAAGCAATAGCAGATTTCCTTGCCGAGTGGATCGAACAGCAGCAGCCGACTCCAGTTCACTCGGAGCATTGGACCATGTTTTTTGATGGCTCTAAGATGTTAAATGGTTCCGATGCTGGGGTAGTCTTGGTTTCCCCCAGAGGAGATAAGCTCAGATATGTGCTCCAGATTCACTTTGATTCCTCCAACAATGAGGCAGAATACGAGGCCCTTTGTATGGGTTGCGCATGGCCATTTCACTCAGCGTCCGTCGCCTTATGGTTTATGGCGACTCGGATTTGGTGGTCAACCAAGTGATGAAGGAGTGGGACGTTAGAAGCCCAGCCATGACTGGATACTGTAATGCAGTGAGGAAGCTTGAAAAGAAGTTTGAGGGGTTAGAGCTCCATCACGTACCCCGACTGAAAAATCAAGCGGCTGATGATTTGGCAAAGATAGGTTCCAAAAGAGAAGCCATTCCCAGTGGTGTGTTCTTGGAGCATATCCATACTCCGTCAGTCAAAGAAGATCCTTTTACTGAAGAAGCTCCGCAGCCCAAGAGTGCCACAGATCTGACTGAGGTTGAAGTACCAGCGGTGGTCGACTTGGTCATGGAGGTTTTAGTGATCACACCCAAGTGGACAGTTCCATATATCGCGTATATCCTAAGAAAAGAGCTCCCAGAGGACGAAGAAGAGGCTCGACAGATCGTCCGCCGATCCAAAGCCTTTATTGTGATCAAGGGGCAGCTGTACAGAGAGAGCGCGACTGGAGTTGGTCAGAAGTGCATAACGCCAGAAGAAGGTCGAATAATTCTTGATGATATCCACTCGGGGACCTGTGTCCATCATGCGTCCTCTCGGACCATCGTGGCCAAAGCATACCGAGCCGGATTTTACTGGCCAAGTGCGAATGAGATGGCAAAGGAGATAGTGGACAAGTGCGAGGGATGTCAGTTTTACTCCAACATGTCACACAAGCCTGCGTCAGCTCTGAAGACTATACCACTCGTCTGGCCCTTCGCAGTATGGGGATTGGATATGGTGGGCCCCTTGAGTACAGGTCGAAGCGGTTGCACGCATGTACTGGTGGCAGTCGACAAGTTCACCAAGTGGATTGAGGCTAAACCCATCAAGAACCTTGACGCCGGTACTGCTGTCAGTTTCATCAGAGAACTGATATTCAGATATGGAGTCCCGCACAACATCATCACTGACAATGGGTCAAACTTCGATTCGGAGGAATTCAGAGCATTCTGCACATCTCAAGGCACACGAGTCGACTACGCTTCAGTCGCCCATCCTCAGTCGAATGGACAAGCGGAGCGAGCCAATGGCTTGATCCTCAAGGGATTGAAACCCCGACTGATGCGTGATCTCAAGCATGTGGCTGGAGCATGGGTCGACAAATTTCCTTTAGTGCTTTGGGGTCTACGGACCACGCCTAATCGGTCGACCGGAAGAACTCCATTCTTCTTGGTCTATGGAGCTGAAGCGGTCTTGCCGAGTGATCTGCTCCACAATGCTCCTCGAGTTGAGCTCTACAACGAAGCTGAAGCGGAACAAGCGCGGCAGGATGCAGTCGACCTTTTAGAGGAAGAAAGAGAGATGGCTCTGATCCGATCGACCATCTACCAACAGGACTTACGTCGCTTCCACGCTAGAAACGTGAAGAGTCGAGCCTTCCAGGAAGGGGATTTGGTTCTCGGAGTGGATCAGCAGAAACCACACAAGCTTGCTCCTTCTTGGGAAGGACCCTTCATCGTCACCAAGGTTCTCCACAACGGAGCGTACCGTCTCTACTACGTCAAGCACAACATCGATGAGCCCCGAGCTTGGAACGCGGAGCTACTCCGCCCATTTTACACTTAAGTCTTCACTCGGATGAGTTGTAATAAAAGTACTTCTGTAGTTCATGTTTTGCAAGATAATAATGTCATAATTTCCCCAATGATTTCTGTCACTTTTATTTATTCAGTAAAATTTCCCCTCAGTGGGTGGCTTAGCAGCGAATCCGTTTCGCCTAAGTTTGTAAAAAAAACCTTACCGAGTGGTGAGCCAGCCTCCCACTCGGGGGCTTAGCTGCGAATCCGTTTCGCCTAAGTTTCAATAAAATCCTACCGAGTGGTGAGCCAGACTCCCACTCGGGGGCTTAGCTGCAGTCCAAGTACTCGCCTAAGTTTCAATAAAATCCTACCGAGTGGTGAGCCAGACTCCCACTCGGGGGCTTAGCTGCAGTACAAGTACTCGCCTAAGTTCAAATACAACGTGCGGTCGCAAGGAGGACGAGGTGCAGGTTGACTGCGACCCTCTCCTCCGAGCTACGCCACAAGTACAACGTGCAGTCTCAAGGAGGACGAGGCGCAGGTCGACTGCGACCCTTCCTCCGGGCTACGCCACAAGTACAACATGCGCTCGTAAGGAGGACGAGGTGCAGGTCGACTGCTACTCTCTCTTCCGAGCTACGCCACAAGTACAATGTACCTTCCATAAGAAGGACGTTTTAAAAATCCTACCGAGTGGAGAGCAGACCTCCCACTCGGAGGCTTAGCTGCAGCCCCGTGCTCGCCTAAGTTTTAAAAATCCTACCGAGTGGAGAGCAGACCTCCCACTCGGGGGCTTAGCTGCAGCCCTGTGCTCGCCTAAGTTTTAAAAATCCTACCGAGTGGAGAGCAGACCTCCCACTCGGGGGCTTAGCTGCAGCCCCGTGCTCGCCTAAGTTTTAAAATCCTACCGAGTGGAGAGCAGACCTCCCACTCGGAGGCTTAGCTGCAGCCCAGTGCTCGCCTAAGTTTTAAAAATCCTACCGAGTGGAGAGCAGACCTCCCACTCGGGGGCTTAGCTGCAGCCCAGTGCTCGCCTAAGTTTTTTGAAATTCCCACCGAGTGGAGAACAGACTTCTCACTCGGAGGCTTAGCTGCGGCCCAGTGCCTGCCTAAGTGAATTGGAGAACAAGTCGATTGCAATAAGCATCTCGCTTTAACCTGCAAAAGACATCTCAAACCAAACACAAGCATATTCAAACGTCGAATCAAAGTTCCGATAGATACCTAACGGAACCAAAAGTGCTTAGGCGCTAGGCCTGTTAAGGTTTGTCGGTTACAAAATCACTCGGCATACCGAGGCAAATTTAAAGTGTCGAGCTCAAGAAGTTTTTTACCCCTCCTGTGGAGGGCCGGAAGGTGCAACAAACTCATCGAGGTCGATTCCATCAGCAATCCGAGTGGCAGCGGCGATGAAGGTCTCCATGAAGGACCGGAAATCATGCTTCTTAGTGTTAGCCACCCGAAGAGCCACCAACTTGTCTTCTCGCGCATCCTTGCAATGGACTCGGGCCAGACACAGAGCGACATCTGCACCACACCTAGCAGAAGACTTCTTCCACTCCTGCACTCGACCTGGAACTGTGTTCAGTCGAGTCATCAGAGACTCGAGGTCATTCTGGAGCGTCTCCCTGGGCCAGAGCGTAGTGTCGATGCGGGAAGTGGCGACCTTCAACCTTGCGAGATAATCGATGACGGCAGCAACACGAGATTCGAGCCAGAGCACGTTCATGGCAACTTCATAATTCACCGGAGAGTTGATGGGGTCCAGGTTAGGCTCCAGTCGACCAGTCTCCTCTTCAAAGTTTTGGCAAAATTCTGCAAAAACAACCACTGAGTCAAGACAACAATCGAATGGAAAGATCACAGTTGAAATACCTGTTTGGTGCAAAAGATTACCTTCGAGCATGAGGAACAGCTTCTTGGCGAGTCCACCCAGATAAGCTTCGAGATCGTTCTTCTTCCCAACCAGCTCACTGGCTTTGTCATTCAGGGCAATCTTGTCACTTTTCAGTCGACTCACTTCTTTGTTGGCAACATCAAGAGCAGCTTTTAGATTGGTGTTTTCTTCTTCAAGCTTGGTGACCGAAGCCAACTTCTCGTCTGTGAGCTTGGTCTTCTCTAAAGCTGTCTTCTGCATCTCAGCTAACTCAAGGTCTTTCTTCTTCTGGGCCTCCTTCACTTTGCTTGCAAAGTTTCAGCAAGGTCAAAATTTGAAACAAATGAGGAGCAAAAGCAGTCGTCGAAGGCCTCACCAAACATACCTTTGGTCTCCTCCTTCGCCTTCGCCAAATTCTCCTGGACCAGCTTCAGATCAAGCTCGAGCTGGATATGTTTGTTCTCCAGCTCAGTGTAACGAGCCGCAAGGTCGCAGGATTTCTACGAAGAACCAATCGACAGATGTCAAAGACAATTCACTTCCGAGTGACTAAAGGAAAACCATACGTTTCTAAGACTACGGCCGAATACAAACATTCGACCATAGTCTCGGGGACTACACCCAGTGGGTGCACTCAGCGTGCCCCCACTAGTTCTATCAAGATAGAGTCGACAAGTCGACCAACAAAAAAAAATAGGACGTGTTCTTCAGACTGTAGTCAACTGCCAGCAGTCGACCACAGTCTCGGGAACTACACCCAGTGGGTGCACTCAGCGTGCCCCCACCGGTCTGAACATCCGTTCGACCTAATCGAATGAAGGAAAAAATTCAAGACATAAAGACTATGGTCGACTGCCAGCAGTCCACCATAGCCTTGGGGACTACACCCAGTGGGTGCACTCAGCGTGCCCCCACTAGTTCGGAATTTCAGTTGACACACCCAGTGGGTGTAGGACAATCACTAAGAATTTCAGAAAGAAGAATTTTCAGACATCATATCCTAACAGAACAGGCAGTGACCGACTAACCTGAACGTTACTCTGAAGAGCAGAACTGGCATCATAGGCTGCCTGGCTAGCTTCTCGGATGGCCTTCACCTACTCCATCATGACTCCCGCCTGGCGTATTGCCTCTTTCGCAGCGCTGGCTTGGTCCTCCGGGACGTAGTGGGTCGAGAAAAGGGAAGGCTGTGCAGCACTCGATGACGCGGGGTGAGCGCTCGACAACGGCACCGCAAAAGATACGGTTGGTCGAGTGATGTTCTCCCTCTCCGTGATCAGTGTCTCGGGTGCTGGCACGTCCTAAGTCACCCTACCAGCAGACGCTTTCCTGCTCCTCCTTTGCTTCAGTGGTTCCTCATCGTCGTCGTCGTCGGGAAGGGTGATAACGACATTAGATGGAGCTACAGAAAAGAATCAGAATTAGAGACCAAGAGCCAATCAACTAAAAGACAGAACTACGAGAGTCATACCAGGTTTTGAAGTGGCAGCGTCTTCCATCTCATGATCGTCAGCCCTGGCTGAGGTATCAGAAGTAGCAGCACTGCGATTCCAAAAGACAGTCGGTTGATTCATGAGTCGACCAAGGATAAGTTCATGGAGAACGGAAAAACTCAAGTAACATCATTACCCTGAGATAGTGGGGATCACCATCTTCATCTTTGGCAAGACTTTGGCCGGCTTCGACGGCGCCACCCTGGATTGCTTCGGGGCTTTCTCAGTCGGCACCGGAGAAGTGGTTCGAGGGCGCTTGGTCGACTGAGCGACGGTTGCGGCCCCCTTACCACGCTCGGTGGTAGGGTCATGGATGAGCTTTGAGCGTCTTTCCGAGCGAGGCGGTGCAACTTCCTCCTCCTCCTCCTCTTCTTCCTCCCCATCAGAGTCATCACCATCATTGTCATCAGCGCCATCCGAATCCCAGTCCTCCTGGCTTTCGCCCCCACTTCCTTCCTCCTCCTCAGTCGGCGTCTGAGCTCCATTAGGCATCGAGTATAAATCAATGATGGCCTGACAGACAACAAAACGAGGGTCAATCGACCAATTTGCAACAAAAGCAGAATGAGTATAACAAAACTACAAGTGAAGGTAAAGTGGGTGTACCGGGTCCGGAGTGAAGGAATGGTCGAGTGGTGGAATCCTCCTGGCTCCTTGAGGGTTGTCCTTGTTCCCTGTGACCGCGGCCATCCACCTCTCCAAGGTGGCGTCGTCGACTGCTTCTGGATGGACCCGAGTTTCATCCTCGGTTCCGCACTACAACCACATTGGATGGCCTCGATACTGAAGTGGCTGGATGCGTCGCCTAAGGAAGACCTCCAGAAGGTCCATGCCCGTCACTCCCTCCCTAACCAGCTGGACAACACGCTCCATCAGCATTTTTACTTGGGCTTTCTCCTCAGGGAGCACTTTCAGAGAAGAGGGCTTGTTTGCTCGGTCCATGGTAAATGGAGGAAGACCACTCGACTGCCCCGGCGTCGACTCGTTTTGGCAGTAGAACCAAGTCGGCTGCCATCCTCTAACCGACTCAGGAAGGGTCATGGCCGGAAAGTACTCTTGCTCCTCATCTAAATCCCAAGACCCCCGCACATCTGGATAACCTTAGTCATATCGTCATCTGGACTCGCCTTTTTCACTGTCTAAGAACGACAAGTGAATATGTGCTTGAACAGACCCCAGTGCGGTCGGCAGCCCAGGAAGTTCTCGCACATGGACACGAAGGCAGCAAGGTAGGCGATGGAATTCGGATTGAAGTGGTGGAGTTACGCCCCAAATAAATGCAAGAAACCACGGAAGAAAACACTCGGAGGCAAGGAGAACCCACGGTCGACGTGGGTAGCCAAAAGAACACACTCACCCTCCTGTGGTTGTGGTTGCCACTCGTTCCCCGGGAGCCTCGCTGCCCTGTGGGGGATCAAACCCTCGTTGGCCATCTCAGTGAGATCCTTCTCGGTGATGGTCGACCGGATCCAATCCCCTTGGACCCAGCCATGCGGCAGGCGGGACCTTGACGAGGATCTGCCCCGACTGGTCGCTCTCCCTTTCGCCTTCCCCGTCGCCGTCGCCTTCTTCGCGCGCTCCAGAGCCGCCGTCTTCTCCTTCACCATTGTTGCCGTCGAAGCGCACGAGGAGTGGTTGGGTAGAGGCGAGAGCAGGCGATGCGGGCGGAGGTGGAGAGGGCAGAAGGAGGATTGGAGAAGTACTGTTCAAAAACCCTCGCCGGGCGCGTTTTATAGAGCCGCTTCCGAGTGGATGACAAGTGGGCCCAGGCAATCCAATCACATCCCGAAACAGTCGCGCGTACGCGATACGTGGCGAAAAAGACGGTGCGGGAATCGAGGCGTCTATGCCCTATCCCATCCGAGCGCCGCGGTCCGCCCCGCTTCGCGCGCTTCCCAAAAATTTGGATCCCACAAAATCCGCTAACAGCAGAGTGATCTGTCAGACAGGAGATTTCCTGTGATCTGTCGCTCGGAAGTTTACTAAGTTCAAAAGTTCACTCGACGAGAGAAAAGAATGGATCAAGGCGACTGAAAGAAAAGTTGTTGTTATCAACAAAGAGAGTATTGGTCCAAGATGATACATGTCCAGACCACAAAAGCAGGTCGGAAATAGTATCAACTCCTTCCCCACTCAAACCTCGATCCATTCGGGGGCTAATGATGAAGTCATGTACCTAGGGTAGGGTCATAGGCTTGATCTAAGTGCCCTACCCAAGGACACTGTCGGTGTCAAAACCGGCGGATCTCGGGTAGGGGGTCCCGAACTGTGCGTCTAGGCGGATGGTAACAGGAGACGAGGGACACGATGTTTTACCCAGGTTCGGGCCCTCTCGATGGAGGTAAAACCCTACGTCCTGCTTGATTAATATTGATGATATGGGTAGTACAAGAGTGGATCTACCACGAGATCAAGGAGGCTAAACCCTAAAGCTAGCCTATGGTATGATTGTTGTAATGTATGTTGTGTCCTACGGACTAAAGCCCTCCGGTTTATATAGACACCGGAGGAGGCTAGGGTTACACAGAGTCGGTTACAATGGTAGGAGATCTACATATCTGTATCGCCAAGCTTGCCTTCCACGCCAAGGAAAGTCCCATCCGGACACGGGACGGAGTCTTCAATCTTGTATCTTCGTAGTCTTGGAGTCCGGCGGACGATGATAGTCTGGCTGTCCGGACACCCCCTAGTCCAGGCCTCCCTCAGACACCCTTAGAAGAAACTGCCTTCCAGTCGACCAAGAGAGACTTCACTCGACGGACTCGAAGGACTCGACCATGAAGACTCACTCGACCACCAGGAGATCAAGAGCCACTCTGCATCCAAATGGTCTGTAATTAAGTAGTCTTTATGGCATTTAGGACACTTTATGTAAGGCGTTACCAGTAACGCCTAGACTTAATGTACTTTAAACCCTGCATTATTGAGGGCCGGAGGGGTCTGGCGGACACTATATAAGCCACCCCCCTCCTCAGTGTAAAGGGTTCGCACCCTTGTAATCCATACATACATAATCCAGTCGACCGCCTCCGGGCTCCGAGACGTAGGGCTGTTACTTCCTCCGAGAAGGGCCTGAACTCGTACATCCAGTGTCTTCACAACTGCTCCATAGCTAGGATCTTGCCTCTCCATACCTACCCCCCATTCTACTGTCAGACTTAGAACCACAACAAACTTGAAATATTTAGGAGAAGGAACCCGCCTTGCAATGCCGAAGATGATCCGCGTGCCGAACACATCGTCATCGAAGACTGGTTCAGGGGCTACTGAGGGAGTCCTGTATTAGGCGGTCCTCAAGTGTCCGGCCTATATATGGGCCAGACTGATGGGCCATGAAGATAAAGCCAAAGTTATCCCCCGTGTCCGGGTAGGACTCCTATATGCGTGAACGGAAAGTTTTGGTGTCCGGATGTATTATTTCCTTCCTCTGCAAACCGACTCTGTACACCCTAGGCCCCTCCGGTGTATATATATAAACCGGAGGGTTTAGTCGATATGGGCTATCAGAATAATCATAGGCTAAACAGCTAGGGTTTAGCCATTACGATCTCGAGGTAGATCAACTCTTGTAACCCCTATACTCATCGAATACAATCAAGCAGGGCATAGGGTTTTACCTCCATTAAGAGGGCCCAAACCTGGGTAAACATCCCCATTGTACCCTATTACCATTGATCCTTAGACTCACAGCTTAAGCCCCCCTACCTGAGATCTGCCGGTTTTGACACCGACTATCACCATCGAGCAGCGTCGTGAGACGCGCCGTCAATCAGACCCGACATTGATGAACCCACACCTAGTGTTGGCGGGTACCTGCCTTAGGAGGTGGGGTGCCCTGCCTTCACTCGTGAGCTGCATCAAGTCCGTTGGCCATCCTCTCGCACCTTTAATCCTGACCTGCCGGAGATATATGATGGAAAGCTATACCCGGTAGAGTTTCTGGGCATCTATATGATAGTTGTTCAGGCTACTGGGGGAAGAGATGATAAAGTACTCGCCAACTACTTCCCGTTGGCTCTCAAGCCTAATGTGAGGTCTTCGCTGATGCACTTGCCAGAGGATTCCATTTCTTCATGGGAAGACCTGTGCAATGAGTTCGTTGGCACCTTCACTAGCGGCCACCAAGAACCAGGACAACCCAGTGACCTGCAGGCCCTCCCACAGAAAGAAGGGGAGAGTTTGCGCAAATATATACAGAAGCTGTGATTGCCGCATACCACATGAATGTGTGCAATCGAAGGATGCGTGCAAAGATGAATGTTCGCCTGCCGAAGACCGTCAATGAGCTGTACACATTGGCGGATAAGTGTGCTCGGGTTGGGGAAGGCAGAAGGCTCCCAGGAGAGAAGGTGGGTGTCAAAGTTGATTTGGAAGACGACGACGACGACACCACCACCCTTGGGAAGAAAAACAGGAAGCACAACAAGAAGCATAAAGGGAAAGCAGTGATGGCCGTTGAGAGCTTCAGTGACCTTATTCCAGACAAGAAACCAAAGATTGAGACATCCGGCAAAGAAGCTGCTACTTGTGCTGATTGCCGAGGGACAGCGACGGCTGAGAAAACCGGCAAGTCCGATGGGCCATACTGCAAGATCCATAGGACCAAAGGCCATGATCTCCAAGATTGCAAGCAAGTCGAATAGCTAGTCAAGAAGCAGAAGGTTGAGTATGAGAGGCGTGATAAGGATAAAGCCAGAATGGCACTGGCAGGAAGGGCCGCAGAGGCTGCAATGGCCACCGCGCCAAGGTTGATCAGCAAAAAGAAAAACCTGCCAGGGGCCGTGAGAAGAAGGAAGATGAAGATGACAGTGATGAAGAGGATGATGAAACTAGCGAGCAGGAATTCCAGAAAGCTACCAAGGCGATGTGTATTGACGGGGTGCATCTTTGCACTCCTCTCAGTGCCAACTCAAACTATGGGCACGTGAAGTCAATGCAGTAGAGCCCGTAGCGAGCGCACGAGAACCACTTAAATGGTCTTGCACGCCCATCATCTTTGACATTGAGGATCATCTAGAACGCACTTCTGTGGTAGGGTGTTTGTCGTTGTTGGTTTCACCAACAATTTGCAACCTCAAGGTCACAAAGATGTTGGTTGACGGTGGAGTAGGGTTGAATTTAATTTCCCCCGGCATGCTTAAGAAACTACAAAATCCTGACGAAGACCTGAAGAAGACTGGCACTTTCTAGGGGATCAACCAAGGAAGGAGTTGGCCGAAGGGAAAGATTACACTACCAGTGACATTTGGCGGGGAAATAAACTTCAGAACAGAAAAGGTGGTGTTCGATGTTGTTGAACTTCCCCTGCCGTTCAACGGAATCCGTTGTCGCCCGGCTTTGGCAAAGTTCATGGTGGCGTCCCACTACGCGTATAACACGTTGAAGATGTCGGGCCCCATCCGGGTCATCTCTATTCCTTCGGATAAGAGAGATGCTGTTATATGCATCGACAAGATGTATAGAGACGCGATAGCAACAGAGGCCATCATGGCCCTAGCTCCCGCCAAGGAGCAAAAGAAAGGTGAGAGAAGTGGCAAGGACACCGACAAGGACCCCGGGAAGCGCGCCTCTTCGGAGTACGCTGCGCCCGGCAGCGACTTGCCGGAAAATTCAACCAGCAAGAGATCCAAGGCTGCCCCCTGCAACAAAAAAGGTTCTGGCAAGGCAGGATGGCGCCGATGGTACTTTTACCATTAGCGCCACCCTTGATGACAAATAGGAAATCGAGCTCATTGCCTTCCTACGGGCGAATGTCGATGTGTTTGCATGGCAACCATCTGATATCCCCAGCGTTTCCAGGGAGGTAATCGAGCACCACCTTGTTGTCTGTCCTCATGCCCGTCCCGTCAAGCAAAAAGTCAGAAAGCAGGCCTTGGAGCGGTAGTAGTTCATTGCTGATGAAATTAAGAAACTTGAAGTGGCGGGCTCGGTTAAAGGGGTGCTGCATCCAACTAGGTTAGCGAATCCGGTGGTGGTGCGCAAGGCAAATGGGAAGTGGAGACTTTGTATTGACTTCACCGACTTGAATAAAGCATGTCCAAAGGATCCCTTCCCCTTGTCGCGCATCGATCAAATCGTCGATTCCACTTCAGGGTGTGATTTTCTCTCCTTCCTTGATGCATACTCTGGCTACTACTAGATTTTCATGACCAAGGAAGATGAGGAGAAAACCGCATTTATCACCCCATGTGCCACATACTGCTTTGTACGAATGCCTTTCGGGCTGAAAAGCGCAGGTTCAACATTTGCAAGGGTTGTGCAAATTGGGTTTGAGCCTCAATTGCACAGGAACATAGAGGCTTACATGGATGACATAGTAGTCAAAACCAAGGATGTGAGGCATCTGGCTCGCTGCGTTGTCGCACTGCCGTTCTTCAAAATCTTGAAGAAGGCTGATACGTCTCCAATATATCTATAATTTTTTATTGTTTCATGCTATTATATTACCCCTTTGGATGTTTATGGGCTTTATTTTACACATTTATATCATTTTTGGGACTAACCTACTAACCGGAGGCCTAGCCCGTATTGCTGTTTTTTTGCCTATTTCAGTATTTCGAAGAAAAGGAATATCAAACGGAGTCCAAACGGAATGAAACCTTCGGGAGCGTGATTTTTGGAACGAACGTGATCCGGAGAACTTGGAGTGCAAGTTAAGAAGCAAACGAGCCGGCCAGGAGATAGGAGGGCGCGCCCACCCCTCCTGGGTGTGCCCCTGTCTCCTGGGCCCCTTGAGCAGCCACCGACGTACTTCTTCCTCCTATATATACCTACGTACCCCGAAAACATCCAGGGAGCCAACGAAAAACAATTTCCACCACCGTAACCTTCTGTATCCGCGAGATACCATCTTGGAGCCTTCGTCGGCGCTCCGCCGGAGGGGGAATTGACCACGGAGGGCTTCTACATCAACACCATAGCCCCTCCGATGAGTTGTGAGTAGTTTACCAAAGACCTTCGGGTCCATAGTTATTAGCTAGATGGCTTCTTCTCTCTTTTTGGATCTTAATACAATGTTCTCCCCCTCTCTTGTCGAGATCTATTCGATGTAAACTCTTTTTGCGGTGTGTTTGTCGAGATCCGATGAATTGTGGGTTTATGATCAAGTTTATCTATGAGAAATATTTCAATCTCCTCTGAATTATTTTATGTATGATTGAGTTATCTTTGCAAGTCTCTTCGAATTATCAGTTTGGTTTGGCCTAGTAGATTGATATTTCTTGCCATGGGAGAAGTGCTTAGCTTTGGGTTCAATCTTGTTGTGTCCTTACCCAGTGACAGAAAGGGTTGCAAGGCACGTATTGTATTGTTACCATCGAGGATAAAAGATGGGGTTTATATCATATTGCTTGAGTTTATCCCTCTACATCATGTCAGCTTTCTTAATGTGTTACTCTGTTCTTATGAACTTAATACTCTAGATGCATGCTGGATAGCGGTCGATGTGTGGAGTAATAGTAGTAGATGCAGGCAGGAGTCGGTCTACTTGTCACGGACGTGATGCCTATCTACATGATCATGCCTAGATAATCTCATAATTATTCACTTTTCTATCAATTGCTCGACAGTAATTTGTTCACTCACCGTAATACTTATGCTATCTTGAGAGAAGCCACTAGTGAAACCTATGGCCCCCGGGTCTATCTTTTATCATATAAGCTTTCAATCTACTTTATTTGCATCTTTACTTTTTGCATCTATATTATAAAATACCAAAAATATATTTATCTTATCATACTATCTCTATCAGATCTCACTTTCGCAAGTGGCCGTGAAGGGATTGATAACCCCTTTATTGCGTTGGTTGCGAGTTCTCTGTTTCTTTGTGTAGGTGCGTGGGACTTTTGAGGAGCCTCCTACTGGATTGATACCTTGGTTCTCAAAAACTGAGGGAAATACTTACTCTACTATTGCTGCATCACCCTTTCCTCTTCAAGGAAAACCAACGCAAGCTCAAGACGTAGCAAGAAGGATTTCTGGCGCTGTTGCCGGGGAGGTCTTCACTCAAGTCAAGACATACCAAGTACCCATCACGAACTCATCTCCCTCGCATTTACATTATTTGCCATTTGCCTCTCGTTTTCCTCTCACCCACTTCACCCTTGTCGTTTTATTCAGCCTCTCTTTCCCAATCTTCTCCTCTCTTTTTCGCTTGCCTTTTTCTATTTGCTTCTGTGTTGGATTACTTGTTGCCATGGCGCAATATAATACCAAATTGTGTGATTTCTAAAATACCAATAATAATGATTTCCTTAGTACTCCGATTGCTCCTCTTAATGATGTTGAGTCTTGTGAAATCAATACTGTTTTGCTGAATCTTGTTACGAAAGATCAATTCGCCGGCCTTCCTAGTGAAGATGCCGCTACCCATCTAAACAACTTTGTTGATTTGTGTGATATGCAAAAGAAGAAAGATACGGATAATGATATGTTAAATTTAAGTTATTTCCGTTTTCACTTAGAGATCATGCTAAAGTTTGATTTTCGTCTTTGCCTAAAAATAGTATTGATTCTTGGAACAAGTGCAAAGATGCTTTTATCTCTAAGTATTTTCCTCCCGCTAAGATTATCACTCTTGGGAATGATATTAATGAATTTTAAACAACTTGATCATGAGCATGTTGCCCAATCTTGGGAAAGAATGAAATTGATGATTCGCAATTGCCCTACTCATGGTTTGAATTTATGGATGATCATACAAAAATTTTATGCCGGTTTGAATTTTGCTTCTAGAAATCTTTTAGATTCGGCCGCGGGAGGCACGTTTATGGAAATCACGTTAGGATATGCTACAAAACTTCTTGATAATATTATGGCTAATTATTCTCAATGGCACATCGAAAGATCTTATAGTAAAAAAGTGCATGCTATCGAAGAAATCAATGTGTTGAGTGGAAAGATGGATGAACTTATGAAGTTGTTTGCTACTAAAAATACTCCTCTTGATCCCAATGATAGGCCTTTGTCTACTTTGATTGAGAATAATAATGAATCTATGGATGTGTATTTTGTTGGTAGGAATAGTTTCAGTAACAATGCTTATAGAGGAAACTTTAATTCTAGACCGTTCCCTAGTAATTCCTCTAATAATTATGGAAATTCCTACAATAATTCTTATGGTAATTTCAATAAGATTCCCTCTGATTCTTACAATAGTGTGAAAGAATTTATGATTTCTCAAAAGAATTTTAATGTTTTGCTTGAAGAAAAATTGCTCAAAGTTGATAATTTGGCTAGGAACGTTGGTAGACTTTTGCTTGATGCTGATTCTCTTAAACTTAGATCTACTCCTCCTAAGCATGATATCAATGAGTCTCTCAAAGCCATGAGAATTTTCATTGATGAGTGCAAGGAAAGAACCGCTAGATTGCGTGCTAAGAAAGATTGCTTTGTAAAGGCGTATTCTTCTAGTTTCCATGAAAATAATGATGAAGATCTTAAAGTTATTGATGTGTCTCCTATTAGATATTTGTTTTGCAATATGAATCTTGATAATAATGGGACTGGAGATGAGTCAACTTTAGTTAAAAGGCGTCCCAAGAATTCGGAGTTTTTAGATCTTGATGCTAAATTTGGTAAAAGTGGGATTGGAGAGGTCATGACTTTAAATAGCATTGAACCCACTATCTCGGATTTGAAGGAATTTGATTATGATAATTGTTCTTTAGAAGGTTGTATTTCCTTGTTGCAATCCATTGTTAATTCTCCTCATGCTTATAGTCAAAAACTTAATGATGAGTGGGAACATATCGTTGATGCCTTGATGCAATCTTATGATGAAAAACTTAATTTGGAAGTTTCTATACCTAGAAAACTTAATGATGAGTGGGAACCTACTATAAAGATTAGAATTAAAGATCATGAGTGTTTTGCCTTGTGTGATTTGGGTGCTAGTGTTTCCACGATTCCGAAAACTTTATGTGGTATTCTAGGTTTCCATGATCTTGATGATTGCTCTTTAAATTTGCACCTTGCAGATTCCACCATTAAAAGCCAATGGGAAGGATCAATGATGTTCTCATTGTTGCAAATAGAAATTTGGTGCCCGTAGATTTTATCGTTCTTGATATAGATTGTAATCTTTCTTGCCCTATTATTCTTGGTAGACCTTTCCTTAGAACGATTAGTGTGATTATTGATATGAAGGAAGGGAATATTAGATTCCAATTTCCATTAAGGAAAGGCATGGAGCACTTTCCAAGAAAGAAAGTCAAATTACCATATGAATCTATCATGTGGGCTACTTATGAATTTAGTGCCAAAGATGGCACTACTTAGATCTAATAGTAGAACGCCCGTGAGTTGCCACGGGCTTTTTGAAGAAAAAAAATACTACTCATGGTGCTAAAATAACCGAGAACAATGCATGTCTCAGCTACCACACATCTCAGATCCTCGGTTCTCAGGTAACACACTTCTTCAATCAATTACAACTATCTTTTTACAAATTAAGAAAGTTCGACTCAGATACTAAAACTACATAAAAACATATAATCATGTCTTCTTTTGAATAAAAATATTGTAGTACACAACAGATTCAGTTATTGTGACCACTATAAATATCTATCTTCTAGTGCAAATATTTATATCCCCGGTTATTGTGACGGCTATCTATATTTATCTTCTAGAAAAGATACTTATATCCAGAAGACATACATTTGCAAGTGTTTCTTGCTGCCAAAACCTACGTTTAGCTAAAAATAAGTAGACATAGCATAAAATTTGAGATGAGCATAGCACAACAAGGCCAGCTTGCCTCCATGTCACAGAAAAAACAACTTGATTGCTCCAACTTTCGCACGCAACATCTGTGCTAGTACATAACTAAGAGGACTACAAAAAATGAGGGGTGATCACTTGACGGCTGCCGATGCACATTTTTTACATCGCTTCACTTCTTCGAAGAATGAATTGCTGCCGTGTTCACCATGCAAAGAACGTTTTTGATGCAAACAACATACGGCAGCAAATACAACATAGATGTGCGTTCTTGTTTCAGACTAACCTGGGTGGATGCGATAAAAACGCCATGGACAAAGCGGCCGCTAGGATGGAGATATGAACACCAAATGAACCATAGATAATTCCCAATATTAATATGTGACAGCATCTCTACTAAATAGGGAATAATTATCTCTATCAATAAGCAGAAGCAAACAACTGAAAGAAGATAACTATCTCATTTCAATCCTTACATTCACACGCCAATTTGGCCTCACCTCCGCGCCCCAGCCTTACTTTTGAAAGCCTGCAAGAGCGCGAGAGATGGGAGTAAGCACAATATTCTGCAATCAAATGAAAGACAGTCAGGGAGCAATTAGCATTTTTGCCGTGCTCCCCTGCTCAGACCATATCGATGCCGCCACATCTCGTTCAAAAAAAAAAGAGCAGTAGCAACAGCACCCAATCCCCATCAAGATATCTCAAGCAAGGTGCCCCTTCTCTTCTCTACACATCACCACTCCTCACCATCCAGCATTGGCGGAGCCTCATAGAGGCCAAATAGATCATGACTCCGCCTTTCAAAACTGCAAGCAAAAAATTACTACTATGCATACTAAGTGTTTGATCCAACCCATTAGTGAATAATACTCCTCCCAACCCCATTATTATTAGATGAATACCCTTGAAGGATACACACATGCATATTCGTGTGTGAAGCTAGCTAGCTACTCCATGCAACTTGATTGAATGTTGTACGAGCAGCTTCCTGCTGCATGTGCACATAATGCTTGCTTACTGCTACATTAGATGGATTCACCCGGCTGGTGGCTGCCTGCTGCATATGTTGCCATTAGGTCGATTCGCCCCCTGCTTGCTACTGCGCCTACACGGACCATCTCGTGCTATGCGCGTAATCGCCAAGACGATGAGCTGACGACCGTTGATGAGCCAAGCTGCCAAAGGATGGAAGGAGCAAGATATGTTCGATTACAGTGCAATTTTTCTTCTAGGCTATTTTGAATTAAAAATTTGCTTTGAGTTGAAAATTTGCCCCCCCCCCTGATTGCTTGCCACGCTCCGCCACTGCCATCCAGCGCTGCTCCTCCTCTTCTACATCCATCTCCTACAAGTGGCTTGTGTCACCCCTCCCCCAGCTCCCTCATTTCAACGGATGGCCGTGCTCCACCCGCACCCTCGTCGCAACGCCCGTGCTCCAGCCACACTTATGAAGCCGCATAGAGAGCTCAGGTCAATGCTCGTGCGTTGCTACGGGCTACAATGCATATAAATTTAGCTGTTCAACATCACTTTTATGGAATATAATTCTTGTGCACATGAGAATATATCATTATTATTTTTACCGGTAAAACTGTTATCTTCCTGTTCCTCATCCACTATCTCAGCCTCTCTTATCCATCAATGGCATATGTGGCTCACAATCCTGCGTGTCCATCTCAACTAAACCAACAACCACATACTTCAAATTTGAAACACATAACCGAATTTTTTTTGTATACATTAGACATATATATTCACTCAAGCAAACAAACAAATTTCGTTTCTACGTAACACCACCTCCTTCTGCTTCTCGCAGCAGCAACAGGGAAGCCCCATCAAGGCTTGCTTAAATCTCTCGTGACGCCTCCCTCCACATGCCCTTCCTTCCTTCCCTCCTCATTGCTCGTCTTCATCGGTGTCGCTGGATCTCGCCGCGCATTCTAGGTTGTGTCGTTGTGGACACTTCAGCACTCGCTCATCGGCTATGTTGAGGAGATCAAATTGATGGATCGACGGGCAGGAGGTGGAGGGCAGCACGTGGTGGCGGGGATGGATGTGCCACCAATGGGGAGTTGGGGACGCTGATGTGGGTCCGACGCCAATAGGTTGTCTCGCGGCTCGACATTCCCGACAGCTGCCTGCGGCACACGGGTCGCCCGCGACCCCGTGGTGCTCCTGGACCGCCACAACGGCGGACCGACCCCGCCTCCATGTACGCCTCATCATCCTCCCACTCCGCTTGTTTGCTTCATAGGGAATAATTATCTCTATCAATAAGCAGAAGCAAACAACTTCTGATCATAAAAGAAAAAACTGGAAAAAAAGATAATTATCTCATTTCAGTCCTTACAACAACATGCCAATTTGATAATTTATATGCATTGCACTCCCTCTGTCCCAAAATATAAGAGCATTTTTTACACTACGATTGTGTCAAAAACGCTCTTATATTTTGGGATGGAGGGAGTAGTAAATTATGAGCATGCATCAGAGGGGACAGTAGTAGCACCTTATATGAGTGTGAATTGGAGAGGAGATTATATGATGAGATTTCTTCACCATATTCATTTCCTTCTTTTTAAATATGATGAAATCAACATCTTGTACATTAAAAAAAGTATGTTAGCTGATGAATTGTTTCTTATGAAACTGAGGTTTTGAGCATTGGAATCCAATTCATACAAATTTGAGAACGAAAACTCTAAAAGGTGAAACTAAAAGTTTATGGATAAAATATATATAACTACAACATTTTGACATTCCAAACTGGTCAGAGTATGTATTGACAATTATCATCAAGATGATATCCATAATGTAAATAATTAGTGTTAACAACTCTAAGCTCCCATAATACAATGAGCATGCCACAGTCACTGATGGTGAGGAAACATCACTAACTGCCGTAAGTACGTCTAGAAATAACTCAGGATGGAGTATAAAATAATGTACCTTGAAGAAACATGAAACTATCTATACCTTGGACCTTGCTGTATGGGCACTGAGCTCGTACAGTCAGTGGTGTTGATTGAGTTCACATTTGGAAACAAGCTATGCACAACTTAAATACAAGGCGAGCAGCTCCCGACAGGTTCTATCAAACGTGGATGCTAAGGCTAAGGAGATATATACACTACTGAGCACAGTGACAGACAGGCGATTTTCCATTTGCGATCTCCAGGCTTCACCATGTTGTGGAAACATAGATGTCATAAATATCCATTTGCGGGAAACTGGAACAAGAGCAACTACAGGAGATTTTCAGACCTGATATCATGTGGTGTTATAAATATCCATTGTGAGCCTTGTGCAACAGCAAAATCTACAAGGGTGTCCAAGCTTATTTTACAGCTCACCGCGTCTTGCACAAATCAGATACCACCAATAAGGTTTCATTTGTCATTAACAGGATGGTTGCAGAAAGCGTAGCATTTGCTCACCATGAATACATCAAACTCATCCATGGCCCTAAAAGGTGCTTCTGTCATCCCATGAAGTGCTAAAGCGAAGCAAAGTGTCGAAAAAGATCACTCTCCCCCTAGACCAAGATGCATGGCAAAAGTTCTAGTTATCAAAAACATTAAAGATTCCTAAAGAAAAACGAATTGGTGAATAGTATTCTGAACAATAGATATAATGTGAAAAATACTATCTTGCAAGTTACAACTGTGGCAAACTATACAGGTACCTGACAGTCCTCTAGTGTCTCTGACGGTGTCATGGGATGCATCTTGAGGCATCGTTAGCTACATCAAACACCATAAACAACTGTTACATGAAGCACAAATCCTCCAACCGCTATGTACACATCAAAATGGCAATGTTATGAAGGATTCATACCTCAATGTTACGAAGGTGTTATGCAATCTTGTAGGGAATGTACCCGGCATACATTAGAGATGCCCAATCATTAGGGATAAATACATATATGGATCCAGAATAATTCACCTCATATTGCATATAAGTAACAATTCAATTAGTTGGAAATTAAGGGGATTACAACTACTGAAAGTTACCTGAAGAGCATCACTTACAAACAAATTCCGGCCAAGCTTTATAACCACCATCAGTTGTAAATTTGTTTTAACCCACACAACATGATAACGAGTTGGGCATCTTGTTCCCTAGAAGACTTCTGAATCAGCAATTAGACTGCCTATTCATATAATATAGTAGAAGAAATGGAATCAACAACATGTTAGGGACACCCCTTCTTTGTGCTAGCTTAGCTACACCTGTAGAAATCAAAATCAAGTTAGCATATCCCAAAAAAAAGGCTAATGCATCAAACAAAAGGACTACTTTGATGATCCTTCTGGATCACTACAAGAAAAAAGAGAAGCACACCACCAAGCAAATGCACTCGAGTATGCGACCAAGTAGGTATGTTTCCTGTAAGAAGAGTACCCACGATGCCTTACATGTATAGAAGCCATTTATTTCTATTCCAGCAGCTGCTCCTATGTGGGATGAAACAAATATCTCCAAAATAAAAGCTCCTCGGAGCCTCTTATGTTGTTCAGCAATCCTTCTCCCAAAATAGACCTTAACATTTTGTGGTTCTTCCTCAAAATGGAATAGAATAACAGAAAAGGTATACAAAGACCAATATTGATTCCAACAGAGGTCAGAAGAGCACCAATTTTCATCTCTTTATAAACAAAATATATGAGATTCAACACTCATTATGTCATCTAAATACAAAATAATTCATAGCTCTGTTCGCGTGTTGGTGCCTGAAGGGAAAAAATGGGTTATGAAATTTCATATAACATATAGAAGACCTACATACATGATCTTGAATTAATTCAGCTATCACATTGTTCCCATGTGTGCCCCCAACAGATCGACTTTCTGCAACCAGGAGAAAAAAGAAAGTCTATTTTATTACTGGTAAGAACTGAAACAATCTGAACTGAACTCCCTCTCCTGCAGATTTACAAGGGAACATAAAAGCTAGCTGTAAAATCATATTGGGGGGACGACAGTTAATTACAGCAAATGTGGAAGTGAGCAGCAATGGTAAAGTCAATCATAACATAGACTTTATGCAGAAAACAAAACGAACGGGGCTTGAATAAATAAGACGGATCTCTCCAGCTGGCTTTGATCCATCTTTCACTTGGGAAAAATGGGGGGGCACGGACAAGGGACCTCACCTTGATATCGAGCTCATGAAACGAGTTGCTATGACGTCGGCGGCGTCCACAAACCCTTCGAACGGGCCCACCACTACATCCAGCAACAGCCGGTACGACTCCGGTGCTGCCACAAATGACGACACTTCCACCGCTCAGCAGGCCCCGCAGCGCGCCCCCTTCCATGACCGGCGGGTCGAAGCGGCCCGCATAGACCTTCCTGTAGATGACGCCCACCGAGCAGAGCTGTGAGAAGAGCGTGGCCGTCGGCACGCCGGCGGCACACGCCACGCAGCCCGCCCACGGGAGTTGCCGGTCATACATGAGCACGCGCAAGCGCACGGGCCTCCCCGTCGTGGCCTCGGAAAGAAAGAGCGTCTCGAGGGTCTCGGACACGCAGCCCTCGGCAACGGTGTCCCGACGGCGACCTGGATTAAGGTCATGTCCAAGGCCGAAGCTTATTTCTCACTCATACTTCCGAGCATGCTCAGACATCAAACGGGTGCGACAGTCTCTCTCAATGTAGTAACAAAGGCACCAACATGAACAGTAGCATAGCAGTAATGTCGCCCCTGCGCACGGGCCGTCTCCCCTTCCATTCCCCGCTCGAGCGACGCTATTTCCAACCTTTCCTGCTGCATTTGCTTGGCACTGCACTCCCTCTGCTTTCCCTCCTCTCTTCCATGGCCCATGAATTATAGCAAAGGAAGAAAAGATATTTCAGTCTGAAAGTCTGAAATATTTTGAGCTCTACCAACTGGAAGCACAGATAACTATAATTTAAAAATATGAACATATGCTATCTTCATCAGTAAATGAACAGGTAAAAAAGCATAGGACCAAAACCAAATAATTTCGGCATGAATGTTACAGATCATTTAGTAGCACAATGGCAATGTGTGCAAACCATTGTACTGTTACCACTTGCAAAAGTTTAACAACAATTCACGACTCCATCAGCATGCAGTACTTTTATATTACTATAGGATACTGGATACAGATGGCTTTGTAAGGGGTTTCATACACAATTTTTAATGTGTAGGTAAACATGTTCGAAGAAGCAGGAATGTTGAGGCAAAAATAAACCATGGATATAATCTTATAGCACCAACATGCCTGTCTATGTTACTCATCAAGCCAAACTATAGAACTTTTCTCTGTCGGCAACCTGTCCAAATATGCACATTCCGCCATTCCGCCAAATATGCACATTCCGCCATTCCTGCTAGTCCACAAACCAAATTGCCTCAAGCTAGCCCCATTCCGCCACAAATATGCACATGCGGCTTTCCTCTTCGGTCTTCTCATCCGCCTAACCATCGGGAGCATTGCCCACTATGCATGCTCACGTCTACTTGCTCCTTGTCAAGTACATCCATGCGTCCAACTCCCACCTCAACACCATGCTTCATGTTTGCTGATGTCTATGTCAAGTCCAGCCTCGTGACACACACGGGTGTATTATTTTGTCCAACACATGAACGACCGTCACCGCACCCGCCACTCTCGTTTCTTATGCCCCTATTAAACTCGCCGCCGCATGCGCCTTAATCCTAGGAAAAATACATTCAGAACATTATAAAAAACGTAATATTTAAATCTATTTTCTCAGTCAATGCAAGATGTGGTTCCTCACCTTTATTTCATTAGCAGAAGATTCAAAAGTTAGGCTTTAATATAGCTTTCAAAATGAATAATGTGTACTATAATCAATCATGTGCTAGGTTATCACTGAGAAAACATAATACATAAGTACGCTGAAGCTACCCGCTCTTAGGTTTACAGTGTATACTGTATACTACAGATGTATAATTTTGAGATCAACGCTGCAACTTTGTCATGCATCAGGGATATCTTTGTTTTGAAAAGAACACAACCTGTGTGGGTTCTGGTTGGTAACATGTGCTCATTGCTCAGGTGTGTCGAGATCTGCAAGTTTTAGCACAAGAAACTTTAGTTGTAACACTGTCTAGCTATGCCTGAAACAAATAGAATTATTGAAATGGTCTACTCATCAAATTATTACCCAGAGTATATAACTTCACATATTTTGACCAAACAGACTTGATAACTTATTTTTCAAGTAAATAAGAACACATGTGAAAAAAGAAATGTCCAAGCTTTCCTTATAGATTACTACAGGAAACTTGGCTCTCTCACATCTGAAGATGAACCTATGATAGAAGATTATACCAACCATGTACATGGAAGAATGACAAAAGCCATTTCTGAAATGTAGATTAGAAAAAAAGTGCAGACCAAAAGAACATGGTGAGCGAGTGAAAGACTCAACTTGCCTTTACCAAGATTTCCACATATGCCAAACAAATTCCGTCACTGAAACTTCTATCCAAGCTAGCGCTGCTCTGGTTCTTTTCCTTCATACGTATCACCCTGCAATGAAACGTGTCACATTAAGAATAATTAGAGGTATCCTGAAAAATAAAATGACAGCAATTAGTATTATTCCATAAATGAACAATTAGACTGCTGGAAAATACATTGTAGTAACATATTAATATTTTTGTATTACCATAAGAACATATTAATCGAGTTCCTTGCAAAAGTTTAATAGAAATCATGGACCTGAACTGCTTCATCTTGTCACGCCCAAATCTCTTTGCCCTAGAATGTGTGGAGGTGCATCTCCCAGCAGTAGCGAGTCACGACTTTTCAATAACTGATAGAAGAACGCAAGTTAAAAAATTAAGCAACAGAAGTGGCACCTGACAAAGGATAATACATATTATATTCTAGTCTTATCGAACCTATAACTTGATCCTTAGTAATGAATTATTACATTCTTGCACGATCGAGGGAACTGCTTTAGTATGAAGTCCTTTGGTTCAGGCCCTGAATGGCCAACACCATCACGCATTGCAGCCCTGTGTGAACACACACTGCTATTCGTGTCTCTTGGCTATTGGATTATAATTGACTGTTAGTAGACAACAAGCAAAAGGCAATTCATATACTCTGCACTCAGTACACCATGGATGCTCCGAAAATCAACTTTTGATCTATTGCTGATAGATCGGTTGCAATCACCAATGATCATGATCCTCATAATCTAGTTGTTGAACACCTTGATTCTCAAAAGAATTCCATGTTGCATTGTTATTTCACCCAGGTTAAGGCTATGAAGACAAAACACCTGCACAAATCATGAACTTGATCGTTATGTATAAATGCAATGCAGCTCTGACCAATAATTTTCGAGGTACTGGCTAATACCTGAAGGAACAGAACACCCGGTTATGTTGGTCATGGATTTCTTCCTCGTGACATCACACTTTAGCTTGTCATCTGCCTCTAGTATGCCTTCCATGACATATTAACCCCACTTGTAATTATGAATATTGTCAGGACCCATAAGCGCTGGCCAGTATGTTAGGCTTGAATAATCATATTTTGCCATCGGTGCCATCATGTATCCCACAAGGAAAATAATAAGTGTTGCCTTGGAAGCATGCACCTCCTTCTCTGTCATCGGTGAGTTATAATTCTTTTCCAGTAATGCTTGAGCTGCTTTCAAACTTCTTCCTTCTTTTGACCCTATAATCCCTAAACGGCTTCTGATCTCCTTGGCTGCTGACTGAATGCAGTCATTCTTCTTGTTAGCAACACGAGCGCCTGTCCAAGGGATCCTGAACGAATACCTTCCCAACGTCCGTGGCATCAAACGGGCAAGTTCTATCATCATCAATTACAATTGCCCTCCTATATCTATGTCCACATGCGCAACGGCGGAGCTTAGTGCACTGCTGGGGGGGCTGTGGCCCCCCCAAGATTGGCACATGCAGGCTTAAATAATTGGAAGAAAGAGCTTAGGTTATGAAGTTTTGTGTGTTTGGCCCCCCCACTAGCTAATATATTCTGTTTAGCCCCCCCAAGGAACTTGGTCAAGCTCCGCCACTGCACATGCGTAAGCAAGAACACATCCGGCTTTAGATTTAGCTTGTTAGGCTCAGGGATATGGAGGATACCTCCCACCCTATAGAAACCACAATGCCGCGCTTCTTCTGATTGAACTTTGAGATGCTGCTATGAATCAGTTTAACAGAACTTCTTGATGTTGCCCCAGTGCCTCCTTCCAGATGCATCTCCCTGTGCAAAAATTAATCCTCAGTACTAATTGATAACCACAGAAAGGACAACATGGCATCGTCGTGCACGCCGTGCTCGCCCCTAATCTGTTCAAGATATGCATCCTATCTTGTCGATGGCGCGGCGGCGTACCTGTCTTTTTTTCGAAAAGGGGGGATTCCCCGGCCTCTGCATCAGAACGATGCATACGGCCTTCTTATTAACAAAACAAAATAGTGCCAATATGGTTCCAAAGGTCTCCACAAGTCATAGAAAAGCACAAAAAGCTCACACAGAGCCAAAAAATGCTAGAAACATCAACTAGCCAAATCAAGATGCCACAACCGGCTGGCTAAACTAGATAGGGATACTAAATGCCTATCCTATTACATGACCGCCATCCAAACCGGTTGAAGATATCCCGAGCTACCATCTCCCAGCGGAAAGACCCAGTAACCAAATGCCCCCTGGCCTCCGTCTGGGTAAGTAGCGACCACGAACGGATCAGTGCCGTAGTCCGGAATAAGACCTGCAAAAAATGTATACATGATATTCTGTTAAAGACCAAATCGTTTCTGCAATTCCAGATAGTCCACAGCAAAGCACAAACTCCAACCAGGAACACGCAGTCTTGCAGTCGTGGACGTGGATGGAGACGGAGCACACGGCACACCAGGAACACGACCTTCTTGCACCACCATGCCATCACCACGCGCACGGACGCTGATATCCTCACGATGGTGGCCAGTCTCGACATCCCCCTCTTGCTCTTCTTTCCGCCGTCATGGGGTCTGTTGTCCAAGTTACACCCGTCATGGTGGTGTCCGTGGAGGGCCATGGGTGGTGGCATTGCACGTGAGGCGGCAACTTCTGAAGAAGAGGATCCGGCATGCTACAGTTGGCAAGACAGCGGTGGGGAATACGGGACGGCGACATCACGGTGTTGTATGGAGAAGAGGATGGGGGAGGCCGTGGATCATGAAGCGTCGATGGGAACCATGGGAGCAGCCTCGTCGCTGGGGAGCGGCATGGCGTCAGGAGGCAGAATCGGCGATGTCGTGCGGATCGGAGCGCAAGGGAGGACAGATGTGATCGTGTGGCAGCACAGAAGCTTGCGACGGGAGGTGGCGGGGGCGGCAGCGACGTACGGCGGTGTTTGAGGGAGGGGATCGACGGCGACTGCAAGGGCGAAGGATCTGGTGACGCGGCGGGGCAGAAGCTGCAGGAGACGGTGGCGGGGACCTCGAGGTCGAGCTCAGGCCATGGCTTCCCTGGCTCCAGAGGCCGTGGCGGCGCCGGACGCAGCGGCGGGGCGAGGAGGAGGCCGGCCGTCGGGGAGGCAGGAGCTTCTCGTCCCCTATCAGGATCGAGGAGGAAGCAACAGGGGCGTGAGGGAGCGGGATACCCGCGGGCGGCGGTCGGGGCGTAGGTTATTTTCGTAGGTTAACCGTCGTAGATTTTTTTAGGACGATTTTCTGTCGATGAACCGTAGTGTTTCACAACTGGCATCGTGGTAGTATACCATTTTTTCGGTGTCGAGGGCGGAAGGGGGGAATCGCTGGGTTGCGGGAGGTGGGATCGAGGACGAAAATTAACCGTCTCTGGTGGGATGAAAATTGACCGGCGGACACTACCAACTGCTCCATTAGGAGTAGAGATCTTCGCTGTTATGCCTAGCTAGGGGCGTTAAACGATTGCCCTAGTTGGGAGGCAACCCAATTTTATTTGTGTTTTTTGTTTTTGTTCCTGTTTAGTAATAAATTTTGCATCTACCTTCTGTTTAGATGTGTTTTTATCTTTTAATTAGTGTTTGTGCCAAGTAGAACCTATAGGATAACCTATGATGATAGTTGATTTGATTCTGCTGAAAAACAGAAACAATGCGCACATGAAATTAGTTTTGTTAAATCACAGAAACGTGGTTTTGCGTTGATTCTTTTTGCTGCTGATCAATAGAAAAAGTTTCCAGGACTTCCTATTTTGGTAGGATTTTTAAAGTTCCATACGTTTGCGTTAGTTACAGATTGCTACAGACTGTTCTATTTTTGACAGATTCTATTTTTCGTGTGTTGTTTGCTTATTTTGATGCATCTATGGCTAGTAAAATAGTTTATAAACCATAGAGAAGTTGGAATACAGTAGGTTTAACATCAAAATAAATAAAGAATGAGTTCATTACAGTATCTTATGTGGTGGTTTTGTTTTCTTTCACTAACGAAGCTTATAAGATTTCCTGTTGAGTTTTGTGTTGTGAAGTTTTCAAGTTTTGGGTAAAGATTTGATGGACTATGAAATAAGGCGTGGCAAGAGCCTAAGCTTGGGGATGCACAAGGCACCCCAACATATTCAAGAATAGCCAAAATCCTAAGCTTGGGGATGCCCCGGAAGGCATCCCCTCTTTCGTCTTCGTTCATTAGTAACTTTACTTGGAGCAATATTTTTATTCGCCGCATGATATGTGTTTTGCTTGGAGCGTCGTGTATTATATTAGTCTTTGCTTTTTAGTTTACCACAATCATCCTTGCTGTACACACCTTTTGGGAGAAGCCCACTTGATTAGAACTTGCTAGAATACTCTATGTGCTTCACTTATATCTTTTGAGCTTGATAGTTTTTTCTCTAGTGCTTCACTTATATCTTTTAGAGCACGGCGGTGGCTTAATTTTGAAGAAATTGCTAGTCTTTCATGCTTCACTTATATTATTTTGAGAGTCTTTTAGAACAACATGGTATTTGCTATGGTTATAAAATTGGTCCTAGAATGATGAGCATCCAAGTTGGGTATAATAAAAACTATCATAGGAAGTGCATAAAACACTAGGATCAATTTGATGCTTGATAATTGTATTGAGATTTAGAGGTAGTAATGTTAGAGTCATGCTAGTGGGTAATTATGAAATTGAGAAATACTTGTGTTGAAGTTGGCAAATCCCGTAGCATGCACGTATGGTAAAAGTTGTGTGACAAATTTGTTACATGAGGTGCTCTTTTAATTACCTTCCTTATGAGTGGAGGTCGGGATCGCGCAATGGTTAACTCCTACCAACCCTTCCCCTAGGAGCATGCGTAGTAGTACTTTGCTTCAAGGGCAAGTAGACTTTTGCAATAAGTATATGAGTTCTTTATGACTAATGTGAGTCCATGGATATACGCACACTCATCCTTCCACTTTGCTAGCCTCTATTATATCGCGTAACTTTCGCCGGTACCATGCACCCATTATTTACCTTCCTCAAAACAGCCACCATACCTACCTATTATGGCATTTCGATAGCCATTCCGAAATATATTGCCATGCAACTTTCCACCAATCCGTTTATTATGACACACTTCATCATTGTCATATTGCTCTTTGCATGATCATGTAGTTGACATCGTATTTGTGGCAAAGCCGCCTTCATAATTTTCATACATGTCGCTCTTGATTCATTACATATCCTAGTACACCGCCGGAGGCATTCATATAGAGTCGTATCTTGTTCTAGCTTTGAGTTGTAATTCTTGAGTTGTAAATCAATAAAAGTGTGATGATCTTTATTATTAGAGCATTGTCCCAGTGAGGAAAGGATGATGAAGAATATGATTCCCCCACAAGTCGGGATGAGACTTCGGACTTTGCAAAATAAAAAAATAAAAAAATAGGCCAAAAGAAAAAAAATAGGCCAAAGAAAAAAAGAGAAAAAAAAAGAAAAAAATGAGAGAAAAAGAGAGAAGGGACAATGCTACTATCTCTTTTCCACACTTGTGCTTCAAAGTAGCACCATGGTCTTCATGATAGAGAGTCTCCTATGTTGTCACTTTCATATACCAACTGGGAATTTTTCATTATAGAACTTGGCTTGTATATTCCAATGATGGGCTTCCTCAAAATGCCCTAGGTCTTCGTGAGCAAGCAAGTTGGATGCACACCCACTTAGTTTCTTTTGTTGAGCTTTCATATATTTATCGCTCTAGTGCATCTGTTGCATGACAATCCCTACTCACTCACATTGATATCTATTGATGGGCATCTCCATAGCCCGTTGATACGCCTAGTTGATGTGAGACTATCTTCTCCTTTTTTGTCCTCACAACCACCACCATATACCACCATAGTGCTATGTCCATGGCTTGCACTCATGTATTGCGTAAGAGTTGAAAAAGTTGAAGCGCGTTAAAAAGTATGAACCAATTGCTTGGCTGAAACCGGGGTTGTGCATGATGGGAGTATTTTGTGTAATGAAAATGAAGCATGGCCTAACTATATGATTTTGTAGGGATAAGCTTTCTTTGGCTATGCTATTTTGATAGGACATGATTATTTGTTAGTATGCTTCGAAGCATTATTATTTTTATGTTATATAAGCTTTTATCTTGAATCATTTGGATCTGAACAATCATGCCACAATAAAGAAAATTACATTGAGAATTATGCTAGGTAGCATTCCACATCAAAATTTCTATTTTTATCATTTACCTACTCGAGGACGAGCAGGAATTAAGCTTGGGGATGCTTGATACGTCTCCAACGTATCTATAATTTTTGATTGTTTCATGCTATTATATTACCCCTTTTGGATGTTTAGGGGCTTTATTTTACACATTTATATCATTTTTTGGACTAACCTACTAACCGGAGGCCCAGCCCGTATTACTGTTTTTTTTTGCCATTTCAGTATTTCAAAGAAAGGGAATATCAAATGGAGTCCAAACGGAATGAAACCTTCGGGAGCGTGATTTTTGGAACGAATGTGATCCGGAGAACTTGGATTGCAAGTCAAGAAGCAAACGAGGCGGCCAGGAGATAGAAGGGAGCGCCCACCCCTCCTAGGTGCGCCCCCCTGTCTCCTGGGCCGCTCAAGCGGCCATCGACGTACTTCTTCCTCCTATATATACCTACGTACCCCGAAAACATCCAGGGAGCCAACAAAAAACAATTTCCACCGCTGTAACCTTCTGTATCCGCGAGATCCCATCTTGGAGCCTTCGTCGGCACTCCGTCGGAGGGGGAATCGATCACGGAGGGCTTCTACATCAACACCATAGCCCCTCCGATGAGTTGTGAGTAGTTTACCACAGACCTTCAGGTCCATAGTTATTAGCTAGATGGCTTCTTCTCTCTTTTTGGATCTCAATACAATGTTCACCGCCTCTCTTGTGGAGATCTATTCGATGTAAACTCTTTTTGTGGTGTGTTTGTCGAGATCCGATGAATTGTGGGTTTATGATCAAGTTTATCTATGAAAAATATTTGACTCTCCTCTGAATTCTTTTATGTATGATTGAGTTATCTTTGCAAGTCTCTTCGAATTATCAATTTGGTTTGGCCTACTAGATTGATCTTTCTTGCCATGGGAGAAGTGTTTAGCTTTGGGTTCAATCTTGCGGTGTCCTTATCCAGTGACAGAAAGGGTTGCAAGGCACGTATTGTATTGTTGCCATCGAAGATAAAAAGATGGGGTTTATATCATATTGCTTGAGTTTATCCCTCTACATCATGTCATCTATCTTAATGCGTTACTCTGTTCTTATGAACTTAATACTCTAGATGCATGCTGGATAGCGGTCAATGTGTGGAGTAATAGTAGTAGATGCAGGCAGGAGTCGGTCTACTTGTCACGGACGTGATGCCTATATACATGATCATGTCTAGATAATCTCATAATTATTCGCTTTTCTATCAATTGCTCGACAGTAATTTGTTCACCCACCGTAATACTTATGCTATCTTGAGAGAAGCCACTAGTGAAACCTATGGCCCCCGGGTCTATCTTTTATCATATAAGCTTTCAATCTACTTTTATTTGCAGCTTTACTTTTTGCATCTATATTATAAAATACCAAAAATATATTTATCTTATCATACTATCTCTATCAGATCTCACTTTCGCAAGTGGTCGTGATGGGATTGACAGCCCCTTTATTGTGTTGGTTGCGATTTCTTTGTTTGTTTGTGTAGGTGCGTGGGACTTTTGAGGAGCCTCCTACTGGATTCATACCTTGGTTCTCAAAAACTGAGGGAAATACTTACGCTACTATTGCTGCATCACCCTTTCCTCTTCAAGGAAAACGAACGCAAGCTCAAGACATAGCAAAGGCCGGCCCCATGAAATGGACTCCGGAGGCAGAGGCCGCATTGCAGGACTTGAAAAGATACCTTTCATCTGCACCAACTTTGGTTGCGCCTAGACCACAGGAACCGTTGCGACTATACCTAGCGGCAACCAACCAAGTGGTTAGTGTTATGTTGGTGGCGCAGAGGGAAGTGGATGGGAAGGGACCAACATGGCAAAGCCACCCAGCGATGAACCTAACCTGTCCCCGGCACACCCAAACAATGAGAAGGGGCCACAGACAGAAGTTGGTAACCCGAAGGCGCTAGCAAGGAAAAAGATGGTGCAGCGACCAATTTACTTTGTCAGCTCCCTCTTGCATGGGACTAGGTCAAGGTACTCTGGGGGTGCAAAAATTAATCTTCGGCCTACTCATGGCCTCAAGGAAGCTACACCATTACTTCCAAGCTCACGAGATCACAGTTGTGACTCCCATTCCGTTGCAGTGTATTCTGAGGAACCCAAAGCCATCGGAAGGATAGTGGAATGAGCACTAGAGTTGTCGAGTTCTGCTTTGAAGTTTGAGAGCACTGCAACTATACAGAGCAGAGCATCGACATAGTTTATTGCGGAGTGGATGCCAACACCCGATGAAGAATTACAAGAAAAAGCTCTTCCCGGCAAGGAAACCCATAAGGAGTGGATAATGTACTTTGATGGGGCCTTCTCACTGCAAGGCACCGGGGCCGGAGTGCTGCTTATAGCACACACTGGAGAGCACGTCAAGTATATTATCCAAATGCATTTCCCCCGGGAAGATGCCACCAACAATACAGCAGAGTATGAAGGGTTACTTGATGGTCTCAGGATTGCGATAGAGTTGGGGATTGATACGTCTCCAACGTATCTATAATTTTGATTGTTCCATGCTATTATATTACCCGTTTTGGATGTTTATGGGCTTTACTTTACACTTTTATATCATTTTTGGGGAATAACCTACTAACCGGAGGCCCAGCCCAAATTGCTGTTTTTTTGCTTATTTTAGTGTTTCGAAGAAAAGGAATATCAAACGGAGTCCAAACGGAATGAAACCTTCGGGAGCGATATTTTTGGAACAAACGTTATCAGAGGACTTGGAGTGGAAGTCGAGAAACAAGGGAGGCAGCCATGAGGGTGCCCGGCGCGCCCCCTACAGGTGGGCGCCCCCCACCCTCGTGGGCCCCTCGAACGTCCACCGGCCTACTTCTTCCTCCTATATATACCCATGTAACCCAAGAACATCATAAGCGACCACAAAAAACTATTTCCACCGCCGTAACCTTCTGTATCAGCGAGACCCCATCTTGGAGCCTTCGTCGGTGCTTCGCCGGAGGGGGAATCGATCAGGGAGGGCTTCTACATCAACACCATAGCCTTTCCGATGAGTTGTGAGCAGTTTACCACAGACCTTCGGGTCCATAGTTATAGCTAGATGGCTTCTTCTCTCTCTCTCTTTGAATCTCAATACAAAGTTCTCCTCGATCTTCTTGGAGATCTATTCAATGTAACTCTTTTTGCAGTGTGTTTATCGAGATCCGATGAATTGTGGGCTTATGATCAAGTTTATCTATGAGAAATATTTGAATCTCCTCTGAATTCTTTTATGTGTGATTAAGTTATCTTTGCAAGTCTCTTCGACTTATCAGTTTGGTTTGGCCTACTAGATTGATCTTTCTTGCAATGGGGGAAGTGCTTAGTGAGGGAGTCCTGGATTAGGGGGTCCTCGGACAGCCGGACTATATACTTTGGCCGGACTGTTGGACTATGAAGATACAAGATTGAAGACTTCATCCCATGTCCGGGTGGGACTCTCCTTTGCGTGGAAGGCAAGCTTGGCAATTCAGATATGTACATCTCCTTCTCTGTGACCGGCTCTGTGTAACCCTAGCCCCCTCTAGTGTCTATATAAACTGAACGGTTTAGCCCGTAGGACAACAACAATCATAATCATAGGCTAGCTTCTAGGGTTTAGCCTCTACGATCTCGTGGTAGATCAACTCTTGTAATACTCATATCATCAAGATCAATCAAGCAGGAAGTAGGGTATTACCTCCATCGAGAGGGCCTGAACCTGGGTAAACATTGTGTCCCCCGCCTCCTGTTAGCACTAGCCTTAGACGCACAGTTTGGGACCCCCTACCCGAGATCCGCCGGTTTTGACACCGACGTTGGTGCTTTCATTGAGAGTTCCACTGTGCCGTCACGATAGGGCTTAATGGCTCCTTCAGTCATCAACAACGATACAATCCAAGGTGAGGTTTTCCTCCCCGAACAGATCTTCGTATTCGGCGGCTTCGCACTACGGGCCAACTTGCTTGGCCATCTGGAGCAGATCGATAGCTACGCCCTGGCCATCAGGTCAGGTTTGGAAACTTGAACTGCGCTGCCGACATCTGCGGAGATTTGATCTTCAATGGATTCGAGCCCATAACAGGCGTGCCGCACAGTCACGATGAGCATGACTTAGATCTACCATCAGACAGTGTTTAGGAGAACGCACCGGCAGCTGCCCCGGCCCTAGATCTGGAGCATATCGCGCCATCCGAGGATGGGTGGATAGTCCCTGCCACGGAGGCCGCACACTAATCGGCACTAGAGCCGAACACAGACTTCACATCCAAACAAATCTGTGTCATTGGACCCTCGGACTCGTCTCCGGTCATAGGTTCCGAATCGCCCATCCATGCCTATCGACTCTGATTGGGCGCCGATCATGGAGTTTACCTCCACTGATATCTTTCAGCACTCACCCTTGGGTGACGTGCTAAATTCACTGAAATCCCTCTCCCTATCAGGAGACTCTTGGCCGAACTATGTCCAGCTTGAGTGGGAAGCGGACGACGAAGAAATTCATTTCCCACCCACCACCCACTTGGTAGCCACTGTCGATGACTTAACCGACACGCTTGACTTCGACTCCGAAGACATTGACAGTATGGACGACGATGCAGGAGAAGAACAGGAACCACCGCCTAAAGGGTGCTGGACAGCCACCTCATCATATGATATATACATGGTGGATACACCCAAAGAAAATAACGGCGAGGAACTGGAGGATGCAATGGAGGGTAACCCCCTTAAGAAGCAACCAAAGCGATGACGTCGGCGCCGCTCCAAATCCCGCCTCAGCGAAAACAGCGATAACAATGCAAGAAAGAATAATACCCCGGTTGACTCCAAAGGAAACGACGACCCCATGGACCCAGCGATGGAGCAGGATGAGCCAGGGGACGGCGAACATAGTCCGAAGCCGATGTCCGATCACGGCGATGCCGAGGGTAGAACTCATCAACCTATCTCCGTAGAGGAGAATAGTCCGGACGACGATGCACACATCATCCCGGAAAGGAACTTGGAACAAGAGAACCTCCATAGAAGGCTTATTGCCACCGCGAGGAGCTTGAAGAAGCAGAAGCAAAGGCTTAAGGCCGCGCAGGATACGCTCAACCGTAGATGGAACAACGTGCTCGACACTGAAGAAAAATACGGTGGCGATCGCCACACAAAGAGCTATTCAAAGCGCAAGTTGCTGCCCGAATTCGACGACGAGGCTATAGAGCCCATTTAGCCGAAAAATAAAACGGCCGATCAGCCGGACCGACGACCCCGTAGCTGCGACAGGGCGGCTAATGACGCCGCACATAAGTCAGCGCACGATTTACGTGAGCACCTGGACAAAAAGCCGGTATGGCTAGGTCCATCTACGGATCTAGGAAGCGCGCTCCGGCACAGAATTATGGCCGCCCAAACGACTATACTGACCGAATAACAGCTCAGAATCAAAACCGAACACTACAACTGTCAGAAGAAAGCCATGACACATCCAAATACAGGGGTGCCGCGCACCCCCTGTGCTTCACCGATGAGGTGCTGGATCATGAATTTCCAGAGGGATTCAAACCCGTGAACATAGAGGCATACGACGGAACGACAGACCCTGGGGTCTGGATTAAGGACTTTATCCTTCAGATCACATGGCTCGCGGAGATGATATCCACGCCATCAAATACCTGCCCCTCAAGTTGAAAGGACCAGCTCGGCACTGGTTGAAAAGCCTCCCTGAAAACTCAATTGGAAGTTGGGAAGAGCTTGAGGATGCTTTTAGGGCTAATTTTCAAGGGACCTATGTCCGGCCTCCGGATGCAGACGATTTAAGTCACATAATTTAACAATCTGGAGAGTTAGCCCGAAAGCTTTGGAACACATTTCTCACTAAGAAGAATCAAATCATCGACTGCCCAGATGTCAAAGCCTTAGCAGCTTTCAAGCATAGTGTCCGGGACGAATGGCTTGCTAGACACCTCGGCCAGGAAAAGCCGAGGACAATGGCAGCCCTAACAAGCCTTATGACCCGCTTTTGCACGGGCGAGGACAGTTGCTTGGCCCGTAGCGGCACCAGCGACCCAGGCACATCCGAAGTCAGGGATGGCAACGGGAAGCCGCGACGCAATAAAAACAAGCATCAAAACAATGAAGACAGCCCAGACAACACGGCGATAAACGCCGGATTCAGGGGCTCTCGACCCGATCAACGGAAAAATCCATTTAAAGGCAGCAGAGATGGACCGTCCATCCTAAACAAGATTCTAGACAGATTATGTCAGACTCATGGCACCCCCGAAAAACCTACAAATCACACCAACAGAGAATGCTGGGTTTTCAAGCAGGCCGGCAAACTAAACATCGAACACAAGGGGATGGAGACGCCAAGTGAAGACGAGGATGAGCCTCGCCAGCCGAACACTGGGGGATAGAAAAAATTTCCACTAGAAGTCAAAACAGTGAACATGATCTACGCAACTCACATACCAAAGAGGAGACGCAAACACGCACTCCGAGACGTATACGTTGTAGAGCCCGTCGCCCCCATGTTCAACCCTTGGTCAGCCAGCCCGATGAATTTTGATCGCAGGAATCATCCGACTAGTATCCGGCATGGAGGATCGGCTGCCTTGGTGCTCGACCCAATAATTAACGGATACCATCTCACCCGAGTCCTTATAGATGGCGGCAGTAGTCTCAATCTGATATATCAGGACACTGTCTGCAAAATGGGGATAGACCCGTCAAGAATCAGCCAAAGTAATACTACCTTTAAAGGAGTAATACCAGGCATAGAGGCCCGCTGCACGGGCTCTCTAGTACTAGAGGTTGTATTCGGTTCTCCCGACAACTTCCGAAGTGAAGAATTAATCTTTGACATCGCTCCATTCCGAAGCGGCTATCACGCACTACTGGGAAGAACGGCCTTCGCTCATTTCAATGCAGTACCGCATTATGCTTATCTTAAACTTAAGATGCCCGGTCCACGTGGCATCATCACAGTTAGTAGAAATACATAGCGTTCCTTACGTGCGGAAGAATATGTGGCAGCTCTAGCAGCCGGACACTGAACGGCCTCTCCAACCAGAATAAATGATCAGTCGTCAAGACTTCAGACACAGTTAGATGAGTCCGACGCACCACTAGTTGTAGCAGCCCAGATAAACCTGAGCTTGGGTCGACGGATACACCCCCATAGGTGGGGCTAGGGGCTGCCCGCATGTAAAAAGGCCCATAGTTCGGCTTGACCCTATTAATACAATAACAGAATAGCCAATGTTTCGCATGAAGTCTTTCACCTGGGTTTTTCTTTTTTACAGATGATCACCGTGCTACACCCTTCCAGGATACGGCACAACAGGGACAAAGGCGCAGACGTGCAGCAGGGCCTCGCTCAAAGGTTTCTTTTTAGATTAAGACCCTGTGTAAACATTTTTTAATGTCTCTTGTTGCTTCATACCCTCCGGGCACTTAACACAACCGAGAGGGATACTGGCGTTATTGGCATTTTGTCACGCCAGACTAATGCATGTACCTGGAAACTCAGGGCTCATTATCGAGGGCGTTACTCAGCCCAGTATATGTTGTAAAGTCCAAATACCTTAGGGAGTGTTCGGCGTCGCGAGTTTGGCCTTATATGCATCAACTCCGAATCATGTCTTTGGTCAATAGTTGGGTTTGCCCGGCTCCCGTGTTTTGCTACCTTACGTACCGCTCTATCGGCTAAGGTGGCACCGGGAGAACTACTGCGATTGTGCCTTGGTTCATCTGGATGAGCACCTCAGTAGAGAAAGCCGAAAACTGACTGTCATGATAAAGCGCGAGACTGGTCAACCACTCAATGACTCAGCGGAATCTTTGCGATTCCTCTGCATTAACGAAGGACGGTTTTCCCGGTCATGTACGTACGTGCATCATATTCGGATGAACGTGGAAGTAACAGGGGCTATATAGTAGCCCCACTGTCAAACTCCTATGGCTAAGTGAAAGTGTTAAAGCTATATAGTCCAATTTCCTTGTTCGTTGCGCTATCACCTCCTTAAGGGACCAAGACGTTGGATCAAGTGTGAGTACGCGCTTTTCCGAACACCCCCGCATTACATGCTTGGGGGCTGAAGCCGACGACTGCAAACTTTCAGGTTATATACATACATAAACGGCCGCACAGGAGGCACTATAATACTTTCGGGCAAAAGTATAAACCCAACCTTTATAATCAAAATAGCATTGTTTTTACAATTCAAATACATGTCACTCAAACATGGTACTCTTCAAGCACTGAGCCTCTATTAAACGGGCGCCTTCTAGGACTTCTTCAAAATAGTGCTCGGCCGAGTCCTGGCCTCCGGCCGGACCCCGGGTTGCAATAGCGGTGGCCTCCATCCCTGCCCAATATGTCTTAACATGGGCAAGAGCCATCCGCGCACCCTCTATGGACGCCAACCTCTTTAAAGCGTCGATATGCGGCACAGCACCAAGGAATCATTGCACTAAACCAAAATAACTATCCGGACTTGGTCCCTTCGGCCAAAGATGATCCACAACAGACCTCATGGCAAGCCCGGACAACCTATGGAGCTCGTCCTACTCGGCCATTTGTTCATTTAACAGCAGTGGAAGCTTTGGAGCACTAAACTGCGACCAGAACAACCTTTCCACCTCATGATCTTTCTAATCTTTGAAAAACTCAGTCGCATCAGCAGCACTCTTTGCCAAGTCCAAGTACGCGTCTGCAGCACTCCATAATTGATCCAGTGGGGCATACTTCGGATCTCCGAACTTCATCCGCAACAAAAAGGGCTTCCTAGCCGTGATATCTCCGGCTTGATGAAGCTCCTCCCTTGCCGCTCTAATTTCAGAGCGAGTTTCCTTGGCTGCTTCCAAGGCCTTCTTCAGGTCAGCCGCTTTCGCTTGGCTTTCCTTTTCGAGGAGCTCATATCGGCCGGCGGCATCTTTCAGCTCAACAGCCATCTTGGCTATTTTATCTTCGCTCTGGCGATGAGCAGCCCGTTCGGCTCTTAACTCTTCGGCCGCCTTTAGGGCGGCCACATCACTTCTCCTGGCTTGTTCCTTGGCTCGGGCAAGTTCCGCCCGAAGGGTCTCCACGGCAGCAGCTCCATCTGCAGTCACAGTATATTATAGATACTAGCATCATGCTCTCTTAATATTTGCTGACCACCCAAAAATACATACCCTGTGCCTCGTCAAGCCGCTTGTTCACAAGCGCGATGTCGGCATCCGCCACGTCAAGCTGACGCCTCGGTTCGGCAAAATTAGCAGTCCGGCCAGCCGCCGGACCCTCAGCCGCCTGCACATGAAAGCAGCGCGATAATTACCTGGGACTATGATCCTCTGTTTGCCGCCTCCGGACGGCAACCAGAGTCTCAGGGGCTACTATCTACACAGAGCACACATAGCATGTGTGGTACCATCAAAAATACATACATATTACTTTGCATAACTCAAAGCCTCTTATCAGGCTTGTAAAAAGCTTCATTCAACCCGCTTTTGGCGGATGAAATCCTCTCAACCACCGTACCCATTAAGGTACGATGCGCCTCTGAGATAGCCGCTTGCTCTAGAAGACACATCAGTGTGTCCGGTTGTGCACCGGACAGTCCCAAAATCTTTCTGTTGCTCTCCTTAGGAGCCGAATACTCCGGACTTCAGGCGGCCGAAGAGTTACCTTCTGGCCTTTGCGGATCAGGAAAAATCCTCTGTGACGACACCTCGGGGTCGTCCGCCCCATGAGGCGGGGAGGCAGGAGGAGGCATTTCGCTCTCCATCATCTTCGGAAGAAGATCCCCCGAAGACGAACTCTGTCGAGAAGGGCTACGAGCCGGGCTGCAAGATATATGTATCGGTTATTGTTCTTAGAGATAAAGCAGGATATATTTACCAAAGTACTTTTGTTCACTTACAGCTCGGTTGACGGCTGGCCCCCTTGCGGGCGCTATGCGGTAAGGACGCCCTCCGGGGTAGGGCCCCTAGCGAAGGTTTCTTCCCTCATTTGGAAACCTCCGTTTCCAAGTCTTCAGAGGCGGCACTTTTATTTCCTTGGGGAGAGGGGATTCTAGATTCACCTCCCCGATTATCCTCATTCGCGGAGAAACTAATTCCCCTGGTTTGGATGTGTAATGTGTGAAGCCCGCTTTCGGCTTCTTTGTTCCTCCCTTCATCTTCTCCTGATGGCACTTGATAAGGTGCGTGCTCAAGCATCCTGGTTAGTACAGGATCCGGTGAGCCTTCGGGAAGGGGGGCCGAACACCTAATCCTCTCCGCCTTTCTTATCCAGTCCTGGCCGAGAATAATCTTTCAGAATGATGTTGTGACAAATAAAAAGAGGACATGTTCGGTCGTGGAATTACTTGGGTATCTGGACGGTTGCAGTTGAGACCCGCATCCTCGGTGGTGTCCGGACACTTTATTCGTGATCCGAAGAACAATCCATACATCTCTTCAAGCGTCACATCGAAGAATTATTGAATAGTTCGCGGTCCTTCCGGGTTGAACTCCCACATACGGAGAGATCGACGTTGGCATGGCAGGACCCGACAAACTAGCATTACTTTCATTACCTTGACAAGACTGACATCCCTCTTGAGGAGATCTCGGATGCGGCTTTGCAATGTCAGCATGTCATTAACTGGCCCCCAGTCCAGCCCCTTGTTGACCCATGATGCCAGTTGGGGCGGAGGGCCCGAGCGGAAGGCGGGGGCGGCCACCTGCTTTGTACCTCGGGGATCTGTGATGTAAACCAGTCCCGTTGCCATAAGTCGGACACCTCCGGGAAGGAACCCTTTGGCCATAGGGTGACAGCGCCTTTGCTTATTGTAGCGCCTCCGCACTCTGCGTGTCGCCCATCGATCATCTTCGGCTTCGCAATGAAGGTCTTGAGCCATAAGCCGAAGTGTGGGGTGATGCAGAGGAAGGCCTCACACACGATGATAAATGACGAGATGTGAAGGATGGAATCTGGAGCTAGATCATGGAAATCTAGCCCGTAATAGAACATGAGTCCTCTAACAAAGGGAGCCATACTAAAGCCTAGCCCTCGGAGGAAGTGGGAAACAAATACGACACTCTCGTTGGGTTCAGGAGTGGGGATGACCTGCCCTTGAGCAGGCAGCCTGTGCGGGATTCCGGCGGTCAGATACCTGGCCTCCCTAAGCTTCTTGATGTCCTCCTCTATGACAGAGGAGGCCATCCACCGGCCTTGAAGGTTGGATCCAGACATGGTTGAAGGTCCGAAGTGCTTAGCCTGAGCCTTGGGTGTTGGAACTTGAGGTGGGGGAAGGGAAGGATCGAGCGTGGGAAGAAAAGGACAGGCCTTGGCCCCTTTATAAAGAGGGTGAATATCAAGCATCCTCCGCGTGGCCATTTGGAACTTGCCTAAAATCAAGGAGTCATACAAACAAGCACGGTTGGGTTACCCACACCCGTATTGATGAGAATCCCGTGATAAGGGGAACACGATCTCTGCTCCGACAAGACGTGCCAATAAAACTGCCTCGCAACACGTGCAGTGGCAGGCTGGGGAAAACGGTTCGTAATGACCGGGCTGCGGCATGATGTCATGCTGTGAAAAGTTGTTAGCAGATTAGATTTGTGGAATATTGTGCTCTCTACGGTGGTATGTGGAAATTATTTTGCAGAGCCGGACACGATCCTCATCTTCAAAATCTTCTATGGAGTACTCGGAGAAGGAACCCGCCTTGCAATGCCGAAGGCAATATGCGCGCCCGACTCATCGTCATTGAAACATGGCTCAGGGGCTACTGAGGGAGTCCTTGATTAGGGGGTCCTCGGACAGCCGGACTATATACTTTGGCCGGACTGTTGGACAATGAAGATACAAGATTGAAGACTTCGTCCCGTGTCCGGGTGGGACTCTCCTTTGCGTGGAAGGCAAGCTTGGCAATTCGGATATGTAGATCTCCTTCTCTGTAACCGACTCTGTGTAACCCTAGCCCCCTCCGGTGTCTATATACACCGGAGGGTTTAGTCCATAGGACAACAACAATCATAATCATAGGCTAGCTTCTAGGGTTTAGCCTCTACGATTTCATGGTAGATCAACTCTTGTAATACTCATATCATCAAGATCAATCAAGCAGGAAGTAGGGTATTACCTCCATCGAGAGGGCCCGAACCTGGGTAAACATTGTGTCCCTCGCCTCCTGTTACCATTAGCCTTAGGTGCACAGTTCGGGACCCCCTACCCGAGATCCGCCGGTTTTGACACCGACACTTAGCTTTGGGTTCAATCTTGCGGTGTCCTTTCCCAGTGACAGCAGGGGCAGCAAGGCACATATTGTATTGTTGCCATCAAGGATAAAAAGATGGGGTTTATATCATATTGCATGAGTTTATCCCTCTACATCATGTCATCTTTCTTAATGCATTACTCTGTTCTTTATGAACTTAATACTCTAGATGCATGCTGGATAGCGGTCGATGTGTGGAGTAATAGTAGTAGATGCAGAATCATTTCGATCTACTTGTCACGGACATGATGCCTATATACATGATCATGCCTAGATAATCTCATTATTTTTCGCTTTTCTATCAATTGCTCGATAGCAATTTGTTCACCCACCGTAATACTTATGCTATCTTGAGAGAAGCCACTAGTGAAACCTATGGCCCCCGAATCTATCTCTTATCATATAAGCTTTCAATCTACTTTTATTTGCATCTTTTACTTTTCCAATCTATATCGTAAAAATACCAAAAAAATTATCTTATCATATTATCTCTATTAGATCTCACTTTCGCAAGTGGCCGTGAAGGGATTGACAACCCATTTATTGCGTTGGTTGCGAGTTCTTGTTTTTTTGTGTAGGTGTGTGGGACTTTTGAGGAGCCTCCTACTAGATTGATACCTTGGTTCTCAAAAACTGAGGGAAATACTTAGGCTACTATTGCTGCATCACCCTTTCCTCTGCAAGGAAAACCAACGTAAGCTCAAGACGTAGCAAGAAGGATTTCTGGTGCCGTTGCCGGGGAGGTCTTTGCTCAAGTCAAGACATACCAAGTACCCATCACAAACTCATCTCCCTCGCATTACATTATTTGCCAGTTGCCTCTCGTTTTCCTCTCTCCCACTTCACCCTTGTCATTTTATTCGCCCTCTCTTTCCCAATCTCCTCTCTTTTTCGCCTGTCTTTTGTTTGCTTGTAGTCATGGCTAGTCCCTTATCCTCTCCTATATCTCCCGAGTTTGAAGTTCTTCACTTCAAGCAAAGGCAAGGAGAAAACTTAAAAGATGCTTGGTATAGGATGATGGAATCTTATCGCAATTGCACCCTAGAGGTGAATTTTAGAATTCTCCTTTGCTATTTTTATGTTGGGCTAAATATGTCTCATAGACAACTCTTGGATTGCATTGCCAAAGGAAATTTTATTGAAATTGATCCCAGTATTGTGCATGAAATTATAGAGGGAATAGTGGGAACACTACCTCAAAAAAGGGCGCCACATCCTACCCAAGAAGAAACACAACTGTTTGAAAAGATTTGTGAAATAACAAAATTCTTACAAAAGTCTCTTGAACCTCTTAAGAGTGTTAGCGGAAATCTTCACAGCATGAATATGTTGATTACTCTTTGCAATTAGAGGTTGGATTCTTTAGATCTAAAAATTTCCGAGTATGAAGGGAAACGTAAAGAACCTCCCGGATTCGAGCATGACTCCGCTAAAACACTGAAAATTAAAGATGGCACTACTTTAAACGATAGCGCTAGTTGGGAGGCAACCCAATTTTATTTTAGTTTTTTTGTTTTTGCTTCTATTTAGTAATAAATTTTTCATCTACCTTCTGTTTAGATGTGTTTTCATGTTTTAATTAGTGTTTGTGCCAAGTAGAACCTATTGGATAACCTATGGTGATAGTTAATTTGATTCTGCTGAAAAACAGAAACTTTGCACGCAGAAAAATAATTTTAGTAATTCACAGAAACATGATTTTGTGTTGATTATTTTTTCTGTAGATCAATAGACAAATTTCCCAGGACTTCCTATTTTGGTAGGAGTTTTAGAGTTCCAGAAGTATTCGAGAGTTACAGATTGCTACAGGCTGTTCTGTTTTTGACAGATTCTGTTTTTCGTGTGTTGTTTGCTTATTTTGATGCATCTATGGCTAGTATGTAGGGGTATGAACCATAGAGAACTTGGAATACAGTAGGTTTAACACCAATATAAATAAAGAATGAGTTCATTACAGTACCAAGAATAGGACTACTGCTTACAATTTTGTTCTGGATAAATTTATGGCTAAGCTTCCTTGTTATAAGGCTAATATGCTTTCTCATGCGGCCAGATTGGAGCTCATTAGATCTGTTTTTCGGCCATTCCGGTTTATTATATGTCTAATATTTTGTTCACCAAGAAATTTGTTGCCAAACTTTCTGCTATCATTAGAACCTTTTGGTGGACAGGAACCAGGGAAGATAATCCTACAAGAAGTCTTTGTCCCAGGGCCTGGAAGGACATCTGCACATCAAAAAAAGAGGGTGGCTTGGGTATAAGAAACCTTCAAGCCATGAATCAAGGTCTTATCCTAGCCTCTGCTTGGAGAATTGCGAACTCTCCCAGCACCCATCTGCATCTTGTTCTTAAGTCCAAATATTTTTGGGACTCTTCTTTTTGGACTGCCACCTCTAGTGCTCCAAAATCGGCCTTCTGGTCCTCCATTCTCAAAGATGCTCCCTAAACTTGAAGCTCATTCCTTTTATCAGATCACTCAAGGAAAAATTTCCATTTGGAGTACTCCCTGGTGCCCAGCTTGGACTAATATCTACAATCATCTCATTATCCAACCTACAAACTTTACTTATCCTCCTCAAGTCAAAGATCTTTGGCTCCAAGGACAGAAAGCCTGGAACAATGCTCTCACCTATTCTCTTTTTCAAGAACCCGCAGCCTATGTTATTACTCAAACCAAGATCATTCAAGATGACTGTGATGATATTCTTTGCTGGGAACTCACGCCTAATGGTAAGTGTAACACCAAAAGTACTTAGAAGTTGTGCTTGCAGGACATTCAAAGCCAACCAAGAAATCAGCCTACATAGATTTCTCACCTTGTCAAAGATTTGCTTAATCAAGTCTGGAAGCAAAAGCATATGGTGCCAAGGGTCCAAACATTTGCATGGATACTTCTTAGGAAAGCCCTTCCTACAGGTTGCAGAGCTAGCCGTTTTTCTAGGCATATTACTAAAGCATGTTGTCGTTGTTCGCAAGATGAGGATGAAATGCATCTTTTTTTTCATATGTCCGTTTGTGAGAGCAGCTTGGTTTGCTCATCCTTGGTATCTTAGGACAGATCTTCTTACAGAGAATCATCATTCTATGCAAAATATTATTTATGCTTTGCTCAATATGAATCACCCTTATGCATCGATCCCAAACATTTTCAACTTATTATGGTGCATTTGGAAATCAAGAAATGATTGTCTTTTTGCTAGGAAATGTACTTTCCCTCATCAGGTACATCTTGCTGCGCTAGCCATGGCTGAATGCAACACTGTCCAAGAGGCTCTTCCTGACAATCCTAATTCTGCTCTCGATGCTCATATTAACAGGGACAACAGTTTGGTGCTACAACAGGGCTGCACCATTAGGTCTGATCTTCTAATCTCAGGAGCCAAAATATTCTCTGACGCTTCTTTCAAATGTTCAAAAATTCCAGGTTTATCAAATGGAGATGCAGCTACGGGCATTAAAGTTTTTCTCAATTTTTTGCAGGACAATAGAAGTATCCAAGTTCAGATTCAAGCATCCTCGCCACTAACTTCGTCACCTCTACAATCAGAAGCACAAGCTCTTCTTCTTGCCACCAAAGCAGCACAGATCTTACAAGTCGAGCAACGGACATTTCTCACCGACAATCTTTCTCTTGCCAAGGCGGCGGCGAACAGGAATGTAATAGCAGATTCCACTCCTTGGATGATTAGAGAATCTCTTGCTGACTTCTACAGGATTACCCAACATCTACAGTCCCAGGTGTTCCATATATCTAGAGAAATAAATGGGATTGCGCACAATGTAGCTCATCGGGTTCTTAGTCGCTCTTTGGAACCTGTCTATAGTTGTTTCGGGTCAGCTCACACGAACAGAATATGCCATGTCATTTCTACTCTTTCTACCTTAAATTTACAGGCTTTTGTACTCCATGTTGTACACTTCTTTTGAGTTGAATGAAATTGGCGCTGAGGGCGCCATTCCCTATCAAAAAAAATAGTACCTTATGTGGTGGTTTTGCTTTCTTGCACTAACGGAGCTTATGAGATTTCCTGTTGAGTTTTGTGTTGTGAAGTTTTCAAGTTTTGGGTAAAGATTTGATGGACTATAGAATAAGGAGTGGCAAGAGCCTAAGCTTGGGGATGCCCAAGGCACCCCAAGATATTCAGGGATAGCCAAAAGCCTAAGCTTGGGGATGACCCGGAAGGCATCCCCTCTTTTGTCTTCGTCTATCGGTAACTTTTCTTGGAGCTATATTTTTATTCGCCACATGATATGTGTTTTGCTTGGAGCGTCTTGTATGATATTAGTCTTTGCTTTTTAGTTTACCACAATCATCCTTGTTGTACACACCTTTTGGGTGAAACCCACTTGATTGGAATTTATTATAATACTCTATGTGCTTCACCTATATCTTTTGAGCTAGACAAATTTTGCTCTAGTGCTTCACTTATATCTTTTAGAGCACGGCGGTGGCTTTATTTTGTAGAAATTGTTAATCTCTCATGCTTCACTTATATCATTTTGAGAGTCTCTTAGAACAGCATGGTATTTTCTATGGTTATAAAATTGGTCCTAGAATGATGGGCATCCAAGTTGGGTATAATAAAAACTGTCATAGGAAGTGAATTGGATGCTATGATCAATTTGATACTTGATAATTGTTTTGAGATATGGAGGTGGTGATATTAGAGTCATGCTAGTTGGGTGATTGTGATTTAAAGAATGCTTGTGTTGAAGTTGGCAAGTCCCGTAGCATGCACGTATGGTAAAAGTTGTGTAACAAATTTGAAACATGAGGTGTTCTTAGATTGCATCCTTATGAGTGGCGGTCGGGGACGAGCGATGGTCTTTTCCTACCAATCTATCCCCCTAGGAGCATCCGCGTAGTGCTTGGTTTTTGATGACTTGTAGATTTTTGCAATAAGTATATGAGTACTTTATGAGTAATGTTGAGTCCATGGATTATACGCACTCTCACCCTTCCATCATTGCTAGCCTCTTCGGTACCGTGCATTGCCCTTTCTCACCTTGAGAGTTGGTGCAAACTTCACCGGGGCATCCAAACCCCGTGATATGATATGCCCTATCACACATAAACCTCCTTATATCTTCCTCAAAATAGCCACCATACCTACCTATTATGGCATTTCCATAGCCATTCCGAGATATATTGCCATGCACTTTCCACCGTTCCGTTCATCATCATGACACACATCATCATTGTCATATTGCCTTGCATGATCATGTACTTGACATCGTATTTGTGGCGAAGCCACCATGCATAATTTTTCATACATGTCACTCTTGATTTATTGCCCATCCCGGTACACCACCGGAGGCATTCATATAGAGTCTTGTTCTAGTTTTGAGTTGTAATTCATAAGTTGTAAATAAATAGAAGTGTGATGATCATTATTATTAGAGCATTGTCCCCAAATAAAAAAAGAAAGGCCAAAAAGAAAAAAAGGCCAAAGAAAGAAATAAAAAAAAAGAAAGGCCAAAAGAAAAAAAGAAAGGCCCAAAAAGAAGAAAAAAAAGAAAAGGAAAGGAAAAGAAAATAAAAAGGGGGCAATGTTACTATCCTTTTCCACACTTGTGCTTCAAAGTAGCACCATGTTCTTCATATAGAAAGTCTCTTATGTTGTCACTTGCATATACTAGTGGGAATTTTTTATTATAGAACTTGGCTTGTATATTCCTACGATGGGCTTCCTCAAATGCCCTAGGTCTTCGTGAGCAAGCAAGTTGGATGCACACCCACTAGTTTCTTTTGTTGAGCTTTCATACATTTATAGCTCTAGTGCATCTGTTGCATGGCAATCCCTACTCCTCATGTTGACATAAATTGATGGGCATCTCCATAGCCCGTTGATTATCCTCGTTAACATGAGACTTTCTCCTTTTTTTGTCTTCTCCACACAACCTCCATCATCATATTCTATTCCACCCATAGTGCTATATCCATGGCTCACGCTCATGTATTGCGTGAAAGTTGAAAAAAGTTTGAGATTACTAAAGTATGAAACAATTGCTTGGCTTGTCATCGGGGGTGTGCAACATGGGAGCATTTTTGTGTGACAAAAATGAAGCATAGTGTAACTATATGATTTTGTAGGGATGAACCTTCTTTAGCCATGTTATTTTGAGAAGACATGATTGCTTTATTAGTATGCTTGAAGTATTACTATTTCTTATGTCAATATGAACTTTTATTTTGAATCATTTGGATCTAAACATTCATGCCACAATAAAGAAAATTACATTGAGAATTATGCTAGGTAGCATTCCACATCAAAAATTCTGTTTTTATCATTTACCTACTCGAGGACGAGCAGGAATTAAGCTTGGGGATGCTTGATACATCTCCAACGTATCTATAACTTTTTATTGTTCCATGCTATTATATTACCCGTTTTGGATGTTTATGGGCTTTACTCTACACTTTTATATTATTTTTGGGGACTAACCTACTAACCGGAGGCCCATCCCGAATTGCTGTTTTTTTGCCTATTTCAGTGTTTCGAAGAAAAGGAATATCAAACGGAGTCCAAACGGAATGAAACCTTCGGGAGCGATCTTTCTGGAACAAACGTGATCCAGAGGAATTGGAATGGAAGTCAAGAAACAAGGTAGGTGGCCACAAGGGTGCCCGGCGCGCCCCACCCTCGTGGGCCCCTCAAGCGTCCACCGACCTACTTCTTCCTCCTATATATATCCATGTACCCCAAGAACATCAGAAGCGACCATGAAAAACTATTTCCACCACCGTAACCTTCTGTATCCGCGAGATCCCATCTTGGAGCCTTCGTCGGCGCTCCGCCGGAGGGGGAATCGATCACGGAGGGCTTCTACATCAACACCATAGCCCTTCCGATGAGTTGTGAGTAGTTTACCACAGACCTTCGGGTCCATAGTTATTAGCTAGATGGCTTCTTCTCTCTCTCTCTTTGAATCTCAATACAAAGTTCTCCTCGATCTTCTTGGAGATCTATTCAATGTAACTCTTTTTGCGGTGTGTTTGTCGAGATCCGATGAATTGTGTGTTTATGATCAAGTTTATCTATGAGAAATATTTGAATCTCCTCTGAATTATTTTATGTGTGATTAAGTTATCTTTGCAAGTCTCTTCAAATTATCAGTTTGGTTTGGCCTACTAGATTGATCTTTCTTGCAATCGGAGAAATGCTTAGCTTTGGGTTCAATCTTGCGGTGTCCTTTCCCAGTGACAGCAGGGGCAGCAAGGTACGGATTGTATTGTTGCAATCGAGGATAAAAAGATGGGGTTTATATCATATTGCATGAGTTTATCCCTCTAGATCATGTCATCTTTCTTAATGCGTTCCTCTGTTCTTTATGAACTTAATACTCTAGATGCATGTTGGATAGCGGTCGATGTGTGAAGTAATAGTAGTAGATGCAGAATCATTTCGATCTACTTGTCACGGACATGATGCCTATATACATGATCATGCCTAGATAATCTCGTAATTATTCATTTTCTATCAATTGGTCGACAGTAATTTGTTCACCCACCATAATACTTATGCTATCTTGAGAGAAGCCACTAGTGAAACCTATGGCCCTCGGGTCTATCTCTTATCATATAAGCTTTCAATCTACTTTTATTTGCATCTTTTACTTTTCCAATCTATATCATAAATATACCAAAAATATTTATCTTATCATATTATCTCTATTAGATCTCACTTTCGCAACTGGTCGTGAAGGGATTGACAACCCCTTTATTGCGTTGGTTGCGAGTTCTTGTTTGTTTGTGTAGGTGCGTGGGACTTTTGAGGAGCCTCCTACTGGATTGATACCTTGGTTCTACAAAATTTAGGGAAATACTTACGCTACTATTGCTGCATCACCCTTTCCTCTTCAAGGAAAACCAAGCAAGCTCAAGACGTAGCAGGGATAAAGAAGTTGATCATCTGCGGCGACTCTTAGCTCGTTGTGAAGCAAGTAAACAAAGATTACCAGTGCCCATTGATGGAAGCATATGTGGAAGAGGTGAGGAAGTTGGAAGGGTACTTTGGCGGGCTGCAAACGGAGCACGTACCCCGTGCAGAAAACAAAATCGCTGATAACTTGTCAAAGTGCGCTGCTCAGAAGCTTCCTGTGGAACCAGGGACTTTTGTGCTTCGTCTAACTCAACCTTCGGTTTACTCATCAACGTTGGCCAGGAAAAGGAGAAAACTCAACACCGACAAACATTTCCCGGCAGAGCTCCCTGGAGCCGCTGGTGCCCGGGAAGACCTTATACTAGATGGTGATCAACATTCTCCATGAGAACCTCGGGTTTTTGCTGTTGAGATTAGCACTCCCATGGCTGAGAAAATGCCTTTAGTCCTTGTCGCCGAGGCTCAGGCTCCGACATGGGCACAACACATAGTCCAAATCTTGCAAACTGGAGAACTTCCTGATGATCCAAAGGAATCTGAAAAAGTGGCCCGCCAATCAAGTATGTACCAGTTTGTGGATAACACTTTGTACAGAAAGAGGCCAAATGGTGTGAAGTTGAAGTGTATAAGCTAAGAGGATGGACTAATGTTGTTGGAGGATATTCATGGAGGCGTGCACTACTAGGGAAAAGGCTAGCAGCAGCGCGGGTTTTGGGCCTAGCAGTAGCGCGGGCAGGAGCGCTACTGATAAGGCGCTACAGCTAATGCTTAGCAATAGCGCGTCTTGACCCACGCTACTGCTAAATTGACTTAGTAGCAGCGCTTCTTCAGAACATCGCTACTGGTAATTAGTAGTAGCGCTTCTCCTTACCCGCGCTACTACCATTATTTAGTATTTTATTTCTTTTCTTTTTCATGTTGTACTCATACACCTTTACACAAGTTTTCATACAACAGGAATTTAGAGATTGTTTTTACATCATAATGAGTTATTACATCATGGGGTGAAAGAACCGTGGACTAGTTTCAAGTGGATGTCCATCCACTTGAAACTAATCCGCGGTTCTTTCACCCAATGATATAATAATATCATCATCATCATCATATCATTAACAACTTAGCATCATAATACATCATTGTCATATAACACCTCCTCAAGATCATCGTTTTCATCATTGACATCACTTCACACCTCCTCAAGATCATCATTATCAACTCTAACACATTACCACATAATAAACATATTGTACCTCATAGGACCTATTACATTCGATTAAGACCTACTACATTTTCTAAGGTAAAATAGCAAAAAACAAGATAGCCCCTGACTCTCCATTATGGAGAATGGAGATTAGCCTGTCTCCAATTCTTGCCTTTCGCTGAATGTTACTTCCAAGAACCTCCTTGCGAATGTCCATACATTTCTTCCATTCTCTGATGATCATGTGTTCACGGGTTTTAGAAATCCGATATGCACAGGTGAGCTCCGTAGATTTACCTGGCAGTATGTTCAGAACTGAGAGGCGACCATGTAGAGACATCAGATGAGGCACACAATCCATCGGGAGTTTCTGTTGAAAAACATAATAATAACTTCGTAGTTAGCAATGATGTACTAGTTTTAGAAGTATGCAAAAGATGCACGGATGTCGTAATAGTAAAAAATCTTACCAGGGTATCTCTAGAGAAGTTATCTGGTTCAACACATGCACTAGTGGCACGTATTCACCATAATTTGGAGGAGTTCGATAATAGTCATTGTAATTCTCAAGAAGAGTACAAAATGCGATCGGATGATTTTTCTCCTTATACGTTAATTCGGTGCCATCGGTGTAGTGGGTTTTATCTACCATCTTCCGCACAGTCTTTGAAGAATCAAAATAAGCTGTCAATGGAAATAAGCTATCAACTATTTTGAAATAAACAATATAAATTAGTTAATAACTATGTTTGAGAAACTCACATAGCGGTACAATCGGAAGCGTATCAACAAGGACCCAAATGTCCATATTGTCTTCCTCGCTGTCAGGATCACCAAGATCCATGGTGACAATCATACCCTCATAAAAAATACATTTTTCAAAGTGCTTCCCAATTTTGGCAACCAAAATGGGTTACGCTCTGAGCATTGCACAAATTTACTTCAAAATCCATATCATGATGGGTCCTTACGTGTATTTTCTTTGTTTCGAAATTTTCATGGTCTTCAAAACCCATCCTCTCCAAGACATAGCATCTTGCATGGCATGGGATAAGCTAGTCGAATTGTAAAATATGAAAATTAGACATTGAAATAGTTGAAGTAATGCTTAATTACGAAAAAAACACTTGTCGTTGTTGCGTACCGTTTCACAATCGAAGGTCTCCTCGAGCTTAATGCTGAAGCGCCGATCTTCGTCCAGCCGAACGAACCTGTCGCACATACCTCGATCATCGTGGCACCAGCTACACTCCCCCGGGAGACCGTCGTCGTCCGAGTACGACATTTCCTACAATCATAATTCAAAGATTAAACTTGTACATATTCTAGCACAAGTCATGCCAGAATTCACGACAAAATCCGGCATGACCTTTGCTAAAAAAGGACATATCGAGCACCTGAAATTTGCCGGAACGGAAATTAATCAACACTCCGGCAAAACATAGGCCACTCGGAGATGTAAACTGAACATGAACGGCCACTTGGGCAACCACATATCCTATTTGAGCAACAACACAAGATATACAAGGATATTTGGCTGGTCTCACCTTGATGTCGGAGGGGGTCGGTGACTGGGACGACGGCGGGGATGTCGGAGGGGGTCGGTGACGGGGACGACGGAGGTCACCTGAAACCATATAAGTTATCACTAATACATCCCGAATAATTGCTTAAACTAAAAAATAACAACAAACATGACATGTTCAACTAGTTTTATTAATTCAACTAGTTCTTACTAAATATAAACTTACTATAAATAGAAAAAAAACTAGTTCTTTCTAAAAATAAAGTAGTTCAACTAGTTATATTAATTATCTTACTAAAAATAGATTAGTTCTGTTAATTCAACTAGTTCAACTAGTTTATTAATTTACTTACTAAACTAGTTCAACTACAACTAAAGTAGTTCAACTACCACTACTACTCCTAAAAATCTAGTACTAACTAAGCAACATCTAGTACTAGCTAACCCTAAATTAACATCTACTACTACTAAATCTAGTACTAACTAGTGGCAGGGGGTGGGGGCGACGGAGAGGTAGCTAGGGGCGGCGAGGTCGAGGGCAGTGGGAGGAGGGCTGCCGGCGGAGGAGGGAGGAGGGGCGGCCGCAGGCGGAGGGAGGAGGGCGGCGGCGGAGGAGGGAGGGGCGGCCGCAGGAGGAGGGAGGATGTGCGAGGAGGATGGAGGAGGGACGGAAGGAGGGGAGTACCTCGGCGGCGGACGGACGAAGGCGGCGGCGGCGACGCACGACGACGGTTACGCGGGCGAGAGTGAGAGTGAGAGGGCCGGTCGTGCGCGTGGGGATAAGGTAGGGATAGTTGTAGCGCGTTTGCCAAAACGCGCTACAGCTAACCTGAATAGCAGTAGCGCTGTTTAGTAAAGTGCGCTATTGCTATAGCTAGCGGGGGGGAGGGGCGAGGTCATGGCAACTATAGCAGTAGCGATGTATGTTGTGGACGCGCTACTGCTATTTCCCAGTCAGCAGCGCGTTTTGGCGACACGCACTGCTGCTAAGTAGCAGTAGCGTGGTATTTTGAAGAGCGCTGCTGGTAAGATTCTGTGTATAGGCTTTTCCCTAGTAGTGGTGTGTGGCTCACATCTGGGATCAAGAGCGCTTGCCTGGAAAGCTTTCCGGCAAGGATTCTACAGGCCCACCACCCTCCAGGATGCGACTGAGCTCATCACCAAGTGTGAGGCCTGCCAGTTCCATTACCAGAACATTCATCAACCTGCCCAAGCTTTGCAAACAATCCCTCTATCCTGGCCTTTTGCGGTCTGGGGGCTCAACATCCTGGGCCCCTTTCCCCGTGCTACTGGAGACTTTGAATTATTTTTCGTAGCAATCAACAAGTTTACAAAATGGCCCGAGGTGGAGCCAATGAGAAAGGTGACTGCACAATCAGCTATCCAGTTCTTCAAAGGATTGGTGTGCCATTTTGGAGTGCCCAACAAAGTGATCATCGACAACGTCACCCAATTCACAAGTCGCGCCTTCATGCAATACATTCAAAGCCTTGCAAGCAAGGTCTCTTTCGCCACCGTCGCTCACCCAAGGAGCAATGGACAAGCTGAAAGGATGAACGCTGAAGTGCTGTGAGGGCTTAAGACAAGAACTTTTGATAAGATGCAGAAATGCGGCAGGCGCTGGGTTGATGAGTTGCTGGTGGTTCTTTGGTCAATCAGGACAACACCCAATCGAGCTACTGGTCATACTCCCTTCTCCCTAGTATATGGGGCAGAAGCATTGCTCCCCACGGGACTCATATACGGATCGCCTCAAGTACTTGCCTACAATGAAGTAGCGCAGGAGCAGCTGCGGCATGATGATGCCGCGCTCCTTGATGAAGATTGTCTCCGGGCAGCTGTATGTGCTGCATGATACCAGCAAGCCCTGCGCCGCTATCACAGCCACATGGTTCATGCCCGGAGCCTTGAGGAAGGTGACCTTGTCATTAGGCGTGTTCAGACCTCCAAGGGTGCAAACAAGTTGGGAAGGCCCTTACCGGGTAGTACGTGTCACCAGACCTAGCCCAGTCCGTTTGGAGACCGAAGATGGCATTCCTATGCAAAACTCATGGAATATTGAGCATCTTCGCAAGTTCTACCCGTAATGTGCGGTTGCCGGGCCTTGCCCCGGCAACCTGTTTTGTACAAGCATAGTCCCCGGGACTTGTAACCCTTTGTACAAAGCCAGGTGCAGACCCCGTGCAAAGTTGAATAAAATGAAGCGCTCTTTCATAAAAACTCGCATGCATGCATTCATATTTACTTGAGTATGTTCTTATCATGATAACTCTTAAGTAAGATAATTAACGTGCAACAAGGGGCCTTGTGTTATTCCCTTTTTTCATCTTTTGATGACAGTAGAAATGTTTTGTCACAATAGTTTTCGGAAAGGAGGATGGACACAAGGCCACACACTGATTCCCGATAACCCTTCCTTATCTGAGGCGATAAGAAGGAAAACAAAAGAAGATAAGTACGCTTCGTTACATTTCATCATTTCCATGATCTACTTTAGTATAAGGAACTTGTACGTAAGGAAACCTGGCCACTTCTGCCATTCACGCTCCTATTCTTGACTTGAGTCTACTCGACAAGTTTTAGTTGTAGCTACGCATGGGAGGGACGTTGGCGAGGGGTCGGCCTTCGTTCGCGCTCGGTAAACTATTTTTGAGCTCATCAAACGTGGTCCTTAGTAGCAGTGGCACCAAAGACCGGCCAAGATGTCTTGCCAGATTTTCTTTACTAAGGAGTATTGAAGACTCGTCCTTCACTATGTTTTAATACATACACAAAACTTTCGGTAAGTTCTTTTTTTCCAAGTTTACGTACATAAAACAAGTACAAACCATACATGTACTAGCATGGACGAAGGATTACATAATTTTGGTTAAAATTTGGCAAGAGCCTACATCCTCTGATATGAAAAAAAGATAAGTGCCCCGTAATGCCTTTATTGTCCCTCTCCTCCTAGGAGTTGCATCGAGACGGAAAGAGGGCAAAAGGAGCACCTGGGAAGATGCCCGGCCTGACCCCGTCAGGGCCCGCGGGATGCAGCCTGACAAGATCGGGAGGTCGCCTCCCCGGGGAAGAAGAGGCCGGAGACGGAGGGAGCGGCTAGGCGATGCCCTGGTCACCCCCGCCAGGACCAGAAGAACGTGACAAGACGGGGACACCGGTAGGGAAGATGAAGCCAGAGTCCATGAGGAAGCCTGTCGGGGTCCAGCTAGAGGTGGCGGTGACGTCTAGGACAAGCACCGCTGGCAAATCGCTCTATCGGGACCAAGCTGCAGATGATGCTGTTGTCGGTGCCTAGCTGACGGTGACGGTGCGACCGGTGTTCAGCTAGAGTCTGGGTTGTCACCTTCGTGCCTGATGACCGGGGACTCGCTGTCGTCGTCCTCCCCACCGGTGTCCTCCTTGTCGCTATCGCTCGAGGACGAGCTTTTGTCATTAGTGGAGCTTTCCGTGCAACACCCTAAGCAAGCACCCGAGCGTCCAAAGACCTTGATGAAGAGCAGACCAGCCTCCACCAACTTGAAGCACAGGACATGCCCTTCCGCCAGATGGTGGGTGAGGGAGTCCTGGATTAGGGGGTATCCGGACAGCCGGACTATATACTTTGGCCGGACTATTGGACCGTGAAGATACAAGACTCAAGACTTCGTCCCGTGTCCGGATGGGACTCTCCTTTGCGTGGAAGACAAGCTTGGCGATTTCTTTGTAACCGACTCTGTGTAAACCCTAGCCCCCTCCGGTGTCTATATAAACCGGAGGGTTTAGTCCATAGAGGGACAATCATAATCATCATAGGCTAGCTTCTAGGGTTTAGCCTCTACGATCTCGTGGTAGATCAACTCTTGTAATACTCATATCATCAAGATCAATCAAGCAGGAAGTAGGGTTTTACCTCCATCGAGAGGGCCCGAACCTGGGTAAAACATCGTGTCCCCTGCCTCCTGTTACCTTTAGCCTTAGACGCACAGATCGGGACCCCCTACCCGAGATCCGCCGGTTTTGACACCGACATTGGTGCTTTCATTGAGAGTTCCTCCGTGTCGTCGCTGTGAGGCTTGATGGCTCCTTCAATCATCAACGACAACATGGTCCAGGGTGAGACTTTTCTCCCTGGACAGATCTTCGTGTTCGGCGGCTTCGCATTGCGGGCCAATTCGCTTGGCCATCTGGAGCAGATTGATAGCCATGCCCCTGGTCATCAGGTCAGGTTTGGAAACTTGAACTACACGGTCCATATCTGCAGAGGCTTGATCTTCGACGGATTCGGGCCTACGCCAGGAGCGCCGAACAGTCTCGATGAGCACGGCTTAGACCTGCCGTCAGACAATACTCAGGATATCGCACCTACAGGAGCTACGGACCTAAATCCGGGGCAGATTGCGTCGTTCGAGGACGGGCGGATAGACCCCGCCGCGGAGGCCACACACTCATTGGCGGTAGAGCCGAGCACCGGCTTCACCCCCAAGGAGGCCTGTGACACCGGACCCCTGGACTTGTGTCCGGTTGTAGGTTCCAGTCCGCGCATTCCCGAGCCCACCGAATTGTTGGGGAACGTAGTAATTTCAAAAAAATTCCTACGCACACACAAGATCATGGTGATGTATAGCAACGAGAGGGGGAGTATATCTTCATACCCTTGAAGATCGCTAAGCAGAAGCGTTTATCAACGTGGTTGATGTAGTCGTACGTCTTCACGATCCGACCGATCCAAGTACCGAACGCACGGCACCTCCGAGTTCTGCACATGTTCAGCTCGATGACGTCCTCGCCTTCTCGATCCAGCAAGACGGGCGAAGTAGTAGATGAGTTCCGGAAGCACGACGGCGTGGTGACGGTGTTGGTGAAGAACAATCTCCGCAGGGCTTCGCCTAAGCGCTACGGAAACTATGACGGAGGATAAACTAGAGGGGATGGGGTTACCGGCACACGGCTTGGTGTTTCTTGATGTGTCTTTGGTGCTAGCCCTGCCCCTCTATTTATATGTTGAGCCTTGGGGTCGAAACTTGGAGTAAAAGCCTCCACAAAGTCGGTTTCACCCGAAAGGCAAGAGTCCTTCTCGGACTCCAGGGCCAGATGCCAGGGTTCCCGGCGTCTGGACCCAGACGCCAGGGACCCTGGCGTCTGGCCCCTGGACTCCGCAAAACTTCCTTTTGCACTTTCCAAAAACCTTGTGGGCTTTCCCCTTTAGCCCAAATAACGTGTTCTCGTACCCAAACATTTCGGGAAACATCCGGAACCCCTTCCGGTGAATTCCGGAACCCTTCCGGAGATCAAACACTATTATTCCATATATCAAACTTTATCTCTAGACCATTCCGGAGTTCCTCGTCATGTCCATGATCTCATCCGGGACTCCGAACAACATTCGGTTACCAACATGCATAACTCATATAATACTATATCGTCAACGAAACGTTAAGCGTGCGGACCCTACGGGTTCGAGAAGTATGTAGACATGACCGAGACATGTTTCCGGTCAATAACCAATAGCGGGACCTGGATGCCCATATTGGCTCCTACATATTCTACGAAGATCTTTATCGGTCAAACCGCATAACAACATACATTGTTCCCTTTGTCATCGGTATGTTACTTGCCCGAGATTTGATCGTTGGTATCCAATACCTAGGTCAATCTCGTTACCGGCAAGTCTCTTTACTCGTTCCGTAATACGTCATCTCATAACTAACTCATTAGTTACATGCTTGCAAGGCTTAGGTGATGAGTATTACCGAGAGGGCCCAGAGATACCTCCCCGACAATCGGAGTGACAAATCCTAATCTCGAATTATGCCAATCCAACATGTACCTTCGGAAACACCTGTAGAGCACCTTTATAATCACCCAGTTACGTTGTGACGTTTGGTAGCACACAAAGTGTTCTTCCAGTAAACGGGAGTTGCACAATCTCATAGTTGCAGGAACTTAGTATAAGTCATGAAGAAAGCAATAGCAGTATACTAAACGATCAAGTGCTAGGCTAACAGAATGGGTCATGTCAATCACATCATTCTTCTAATGATGTGATCCCACTAATCAAATGACAACACATGTCTATGGTTAGGAAACATAACCATCTTTGATTAATGAGCTAGTCAAGTAGAGGCATACTAGTGACTATAGTTTTTGTCTATGTATTCACACATGTATCATGTTTCCGGTTAATACAATTCTAGCATGAATAATAAACATTTATCATGATATGAGGAAATAAATAGTAACTTTATTATTGCCTCTAGGGCATATTTCCTTCAGTCTCCCACTTGCACTAGAGTCAATAATCTAGATTACATAGTAATGATTCTAACACCCATGGAGTCTTGGTGCTGATCATGTTTTGCTCGTGAGAGAGGCTTAGTCAACGGGTCTGCAACATTCAGATCTGTATGTATCTTGCAAATCTCTATGTCTCCCACTTGGACTTGGTCCCGAATGGAATTGAAGCGTCTCTTGATGTGCTTGGTCCTCTTGTGAAATCTGGATTCCTTTGCCAAGGCAATTGCACCAGTATTGTCACAGAAGATCTTCATTGGTTCCGATGCACTAGGTATGACACCTAGATCGGAAATGAACTCCTTCATCCAGACTCCTTCATTCGCTGCTTCAGAAGCAGCTATGTACTCCGCTTCACATGTAGATCCCGCCACGACGCTTTGTTTAGAACTGCACCAACTTACAGCTCCACCGTTTAATATAAACACGTATCCGGTTTGCGATTTAGAATCGTCCGGATCAGTGTCAAAGCTTGCATCGACGTAACCATTTACGACTAGCTCTTTGTCACCTCCATATACGAGAAACATATCCTTAGTCCTTTTCAGGTATTTCAGGATGTTCTTGACCGCTGTCCAGTGATCCACTCATGGATTACTTTGGTACCTTCCTGCCAAGCTTATTGCTAAGCATACGTCAGGTCTGGTACACAGCATTGCATACATGATAGAGCCTATGGCTGAAGCATAGGGAACATTTTTCATTTTCTCTCTATCTTCTGCTGTGGTTGGGCATTGAGTTTGACTCAACTTCACACCTTGTAGCACAGGCAAGAATCCTTTCTTTGCCTGGTCCATTTTGAACTTTTTCAAAATTTTGTCAAGGTATGTGCTTTGTGAAAGTCCTATTAAGCGTCTTGATCTATCTCTATAGATCTTGATGCCCAATATGTAAGCAGCTTCACCGAGGTCTTTCATTGAAAAACTTTTATTCAAGTATCCCTTTATGCTATACAGAAATTCTATATCATTTCCAATTAATAATATGTCATCAACATATAAAACTAGAAATGCTACAGAGCTCCCACTCACTTTCTTGTAAATACAGGCTTCTCCAAAAGTCTGTATAAAACCATATGCTTTGATCACATTATCAAAACGTTTATTCCAACTCCGAGATGCTTGCACCAGTCCATAAATGGAACGTTGGAGCTTGCATACTTTGTCAGCACCTTTTGGATCAACAAAACCTTCCGGCTGCATCATATACAACTCTTCTTCTAGAAATCCATTCAAGAATGCAGTCTTGACATCCATTTTCCAAATTTCATAATCATGAAATGCAGCAATAGCCAACATGATTCGGACAGACTTAAGCATCGCTACGGGTGAGAAAGTCTCATCGTAGTCAACCCCTTGAACTTGTCGAAAACCTTTCGCAACAAGTCGAGCTTTATAGACAGTAACATTACCATCGGCGTTAGTCTTCTTCTTAAAAATCCATTTATTCTCAATGGCTTGCCGATCATCGGGCAAGTCAACCAAAGTCCATACTTTGTTTTCATACATGGATCCCATCTCAGATTTCATGGCCTCTAGCCATTTTGCGGAATCTGGGCTCATCATCGCTTCCTCATAGTTCGTAGGTTCATCATGGTCAAGTAACATGACTTCCAGAATAGGATTACCGTACCACTCTGGTGCGGATCTTACTCTGGTAGACCTACGAGGTTCAGCAGAAACTTGATCTGAAGTTTCATGATCAATATCATTAGCTTCCTCACTAATTGGTGTAGTTGTCACGGGAACCGGTTCTCGTGATGAACTACTTTCCAATAAGGGAGTAGATACAGTTATCTCATCAAGTTCTACTTTCCTCCCACTCACTTCTTTCGAGAGAAACTCCTTCTCTAGAAAGGATCCATTTTTAGCAACAAATGTCTTGCCTTCGGATCTGTGATAGAAGGTGTACCCAACAGTCTCTTTTGGGTATCCTATGAAGACACATTTCTCCGATTTGGGTTTGAGCTTATCTGGTTGAAGTTTCTTCACATAAGCATCGCAGCCCCAAACTTTAAGAAATGACAACTTTGGTTTCTTGCCAAACCACAGTTCATAAGGTGTCGTCTCAACGGATTTTGATGGTGCCCTATTTGACGTGAATGCGGCCGTCTCTAAAGCATAACCCCAAAACGATAGCGGTAAATCGGTAAGAGACATCATAGATCGCACCATATCAAGTAAAGTACGATTACGACGTTCGGACACACCATTTCATTGGGGTGTTCCAGGTGGCGTGAGTTGCGAAACTATTCCGCATTGTTTCAAATGTAAACCAAACTCGTAACTCAAATATTCTCCTCCACGATCAGATCGTAGAAACTTTATTTTCTTGTTACGATGATTTTCTACTTCACTCTGAAATTCTTTGAACTTTTCAAATGTTTCAGACTTGTGTTTCATTAAGTAGATATACCCATATCTGCTCAAATCATCTGTGAAGGTGAGAAAATAACGATATCCACCACGAGCCTCAACATTCATCGGACCACATACATCTGTATGTATGATTTCCAACAAATCTGTTGCTCTCTCCATATTTCCGGAGAATGGTGTTTTAGTCATCTTGCCCATGAGGCACGGTTCGCAAGTACCAAGTGATTCATAATCAAGTGATTCCAGAAGTCCATTAGTATGAAGTTTCTTCATGCGTTTTACACCGATATGACCTAAACGGCAGTGCCACAAATAAGTTGCACCATCATTATCAACTCTGCATCTTTTGGCTTCAACATTATGAATATGTGTATCACTACTATCGAGATTTAATAAAAATAGACCACTCTTAAAGGGCGCATGACCATAAAAGATATTACTCATATAAATAGAACAACCATTATTCTCTCATTTAAATGAATAACCATCTCGCATCAAACAAGATCCAGATATAATGTTCATGCTCAACGCAGGCACCAAATAACAATTATTCAGGTCTAAAACTAATCCCGAAGGTAGATGTAGAGGTAGCGTGCCGACCGCAATCACATCGACTTTGGAACCGTTTCCCACGCACATCGTCACCTCGTCCTTGGCCAGTGCTTGCTTATTCCGTAGTCCCTGTTTCGAGTTGCAAATATTAGCAACAGAACCAGTATCAAATACCCAGGTGCTACTACGAGCTCTAGTTAGGTACACATCAATAACATGTTGTCGGTGTACTAAAGTAGGGGTACCTTAGTACCCCGAACTTGTGCACGGGCAGTCGTAGCGTCCCGCGGCAAGACTTGCCGGGCGTCCGCCAAGATCCTCCGTCATTCCTATTTGATGCCATTCAAGAACAAAGTGTTTGACTAAGAAGACAAGGCCCCGACAAGAGGAGCTTGTCGGGAAGGACAAGGCCCCGGCAAGAGGAGCTTGCCGGGAAGGCCAACCAAGGCATTTCCAAGAGACTTGCCGCGACGCGCCGCGCGTCCCGGCAAGACCCAGCGAGCGACAAGCTTGCGGGTGCGACAGGACAGCGACCGCGGCAAGGCGCTTGCCGCGGCGAAGCCACCACTTTGCGCTCACGCTCCAGCGCATCCGACGACGTGTCGCCGCAGGATCGTTCCTGGTGCACGTGGCGAGTAGCTGTGCAGTCAAGCGATGCGAGGTGGCGAGTGGGAATGACGAGAAGGCCATCGTGGCGATTGGTGGCGCCCCTAACGGTCGTTTCTTGCATTGTTTGGGCGACCAGACGGGCATTAAATGCCCTTGTCCCCTGCTGTCAGAGTTAGGTAGGGGGCACTGTTGATAGCGGTTGTACCAACCTCTCTTTTTACTTTTTTACCCCTCTCTGCGTTGCCACCTGTCGGTGACCCCTTTAGCCTATAAAAAGGAGGCCCATGCGCACGTAGAAGGGGTTCGACTCATTCGAAACTACAACACACCCACGCTCTCAAGCAAGAACAAAATACAAACACAAAGCAGCAGTAGGAGTTTTATCTCTCCGGAGAGCTCCGAAGCTGGGTAAAATCCCTTGCGTGCTTGGCCTCGATCTGCTCTTCGTGCGCCCTCCGCTCCCTGCCGGACCGAGAAGGGGCCCTGCCCCATAGGTGCTCGTTTTCCCACGACATCTTTGGCGCGCCAGGTAGGGGGCGTCGAGGTTGTGCGAACCTGATCCGGTCTTCACGCGCGCTACATCAACATCTTCATCGACATGCCACCGAAGAAGAAGGCTTCGGAGGTGGCCGCTCCGTCCACGTCGATCTCGCCGCCGCCGGAGCAAACGGGCGGTGGGGTAGATGCTGGCGGAGGAACGGGCGTCGACGGGGGGACTCACATCATCACCAGATCCAAGGACAAGGCCCCGCAAGCTTCGGCGTCCGTACATGCACCGCACCCCTCTCAGGAGGTGCGGGATCAACAACGCCATGGTGCCCCTGGCACCATGCTCGCGTTGGAACAAGGCCAGGCCGGCGGATCGCGGGACGCTCAAGGCCAACGTGCACGTCAACACGTTGGCACGAGCGCGGCACGGTCGCCTGGACGAGATGCTGCTCCTTCTAACACTGTTAGAAGTTTGAGCATATCCCGCTCCTCGCGTCGTTCACCCCCACCGCCGAAGACTCCAGAAGAAGCGTTGGCTCGAGCCCAACTGCTACTAGACTACCCTCCAGCGCCGGACAAGATTGACGACTGGAGAATCACCATCCAGAGCCTCATCGGCTTCGCCAACGGCGACAAGCCCCGGCAACCAAGCACGTCAAACCCGCGGCAAGACGCCCAGGCGTGAGCCGACGGTGACAAGACTGGTGGGGGTGCCACCACCGTGCACTCCCCACCCCTGAGACCAGGATCGCCGACTCGCCAGGCCAACCTCGACACCGACTCCACCGCGTCGTCGGACCCACGAGCTCGCCGCGATCAACGCCAAGTTCTCCAAGAACGACGACAGGAAGACGCTCGTACTCGCATCGAGCGTCGAAGAGAAGCGCGACATCAGTCTGACCAGCGCGCTGGGCCCACTGTTGATATGCATGCACCAGGGGAACCAGGCGACTTGCCGTACGCGGTAGGTTGCCCTGCGTTCACTCGTGAGCTGCGGCAGGTCCAGTGGCCCAGTACCAAGAACTTCAAGCCAGACGTACCCGAGAAGTACGATGGCAGGATACATCTGTCAGAGTTCCTCAGCGTCTACACCATAGCGGTGCAGGCTGCCGGGGGGCGCGACGAGAAGATCCTCGCCAACTACTTCCCGCTGGTGCTCAAGCCCAACGTCAGATCTTGGCTCATGCACTTGCCGGACAACTCCATCTCTTCGTGGGCGGACCTGTGTCATCAGTTTGTCGGCACCTTCACAAGCGGCCACAAGCCCCATGGCCAGGAAAGCGATCTTCATCTACTCGCCCAGAAAGAAGGGGAACCCCTGCGCAAGTACATTCAAAGATTCAGCCAAGTGCAGCGCAACATCCCAGACATCCACCCTGCCGCGGTTATCAGCGCGTTCCATCAGAACGTGCGTAACCGCAGGATGAGGGAGGAGATGGCGATGTGCAATCAGAGATGTCAGCGAGCTATATGCTCTGGCCGACAAGTGTGCACGTGCTGAAGAGGGGAGCAAACTCCCCGGAGAGAACGCAGGAGCAGAAGGATCTGACAGTGAGGACGCCCCTCCGGCAAAGAAGAACCGGAGGCGGAATAACAGAAAGAGGAAGGCTAAGGATGTGCTAGTTGTCGAGCAGTCCGGCAACGGAGGCGGCACCGAGAAGGCCAAAGCCGGTGACTCCGGCGAGGCTGTGGTGGCCGCCGACAAGCAGGACGGCTCCGGCAAGCAGTACTGCAAGCTCCACCGTACCAAGGGCCATGATCTCCAGGCCTGCAAGAAGGTTGAGCAGCTTGTTGAGCTACAGAAAGCTGAATACGAGCGCCGCGACAAGGAGAAGGCCCAAGAGGGTGGCAGAGGATCCGGCAAGAAGCGTCCCGCCCGGGGAGGGCGCCGCGGCAAGGCCAAGCAGCGGCAAGGAGACAGGCCTCCCCGCGGCCGCGACAAGGACGAAGACGAAGATGAAGATGATGAGATAGATGAGGATGAGACCGACGAGCAGGAGTTTCAGAAAGCGATGGAGGTTTTGTGCGTAGATGGCGGTGCTTCTCTGCACACCTCGCACCGCCAACTCAAACAGTGGGTGCGGGAGGTGAATGCAGCAGAACCGTCAGTCGTGTCGCGCAAACCCCTGAAGTGGTCCAGCACGCCCATCATCTTTGATGTTGAGGATCACCCTGATCGCATCACTGCGGTCGGGTGCTTGCCGATGTTGGTTTCGCCAACCATTCGCAACCTCAAGGTCACAAAGATGCTGGTTGACGGCGGGGCCGGCTTGAATCTGATCTCTTCCGCGGTGCTCAAGAAGCTCCAAATCCCCGACAGCGAGCTCGAAGAGACTGGTACCTTTCAAGGAATTAACCCGGGAAGGAGCAAGCCGAAGGGGAAGATCACACTGCCAGTGACATTTGGCAGTGAGCTGAATTTCAGGACAGAGAGAGTCACATTTGACGTTGCTGATTTCCCATTGCCCTACAATGGGATACTTGGCCGTCCAGCGCTTGCCAAGTTCATGGAAGCCTCTCACTATGCATACAATGTGCTCAAGATGCCCGGTCCAATAAGTGTCATTTCTGTCCCCAGCGACAAGAAAGATGCACTTATCTGTACCGACAAGATCTACCGGGAAGCAGCAGCCGCAGCAGAGCGCAAACCAATTGCCGCTGAAGCTCCCGGGGGGAAGAAGAAGACCAAGTCCGGCAAGAGTAGCTCTGATGCCCACTCCGGCAAGCGCACCTCTTCGGAGTGCTGCGCTACCGTCGAGGACGCACCATCGAGCTCCACCGGCAAGTGCAAGAAAGCGAAGATAGCATCACCAAAGACAAAGAAAGTGGCCGCCAAGGAGGACAGCACTGGTGGTACCTTCACCATTAGTGCCACGCTTGACCCTAAATAGGAAAGCGCGCTCGTTGCTTTCCTGCGGGCGAATGTCGATGTGTTTGCATGGCAACCATCTGACATCCCCGGTGTTCCCAGGAAAGTGATTGAGCACCACCTTGCCGTTTGTCCTCACGCGCGGCCCGTCAAGCAGAGAGTTAGGAAGCAAGCGGTGGAACGCCAAGAGTTCATTGCAGAAGAGATCAAGAAGTTGGAAGCAGCAGGCCTTGTCCGAGGAGTACTCCATCCAACGTGGTTAGCCAATCCAGTAGTCGTGCGCAAGGCGAACGGGAAGTGGAGGCTTTGTATTGACTTCACTGATGTTAATAAAGCTTGTCCCAAGGATCCATTTCCCTTGCCGCGCATTGACCAGATTGTCGACTCCACGGCAAGATGTGATCTGCTTTCATTTCTTGATGCATACTCAGGATATCATCAGATCTTCATGGCAGAAGAGGATGAGGAGAAAACCGCATTCAATACTCCATGTGGCACGTACTGCTTTGTACGGATGCCTTTCGGACTAAAGAATGCTGGTTCAACATTTGCAAGAGTAGTCAGTCATGCTATTGAGCCACAGCTGCACAGAAATGTAGAAGCTTACATGGATGACATAGTGGTCAAGAGCAAAGACAGAGAAACTTTGATCCAAGATTTGGACGAGACTTTTGCAAATCTGCGCAAGATCAATCTCAAGTTGAACCCCGAGAAGTGCGTGTTTGGAGTCCCTTCCGGCAAGCTTCTCGGGTTCTTTGTATCCCAGAGGGGGATTGAAGCCAATCCCGACAAGATCAAAGCCATTGAGAAGATCGAAGCACCGAAGCGCGTCAAGGATGTGCGAAGGCTTGCCGGCTGCGTTCCTGCTCTCAGTAGGTTCATCTCTAAGTCTGCTGAGCGCGCCCTACCATTTTTCAAAATATTGAAAAAGGCAGGTCCAATGAAATGGACTCCGGAAGTAGAGGCTACGCTACAGGACTTGAAGAGATACCTATCCTCCACTCTAGTACTTGTCGCACCTAAGCCACAAGAGAAGTTGCTGCTGTATCTAGCGGCAACCAATCAAGTGGTTAGTGTTGCGTTAGTAGCGGAGAGGGAGGCGGATGATGAGCCAGCGGCCACGGCAAGCGAATCCAGCGACAAGAAGGGGGCTTCCCCGACAAGCTCTGGTCCCGACAAGGATGGATCTGTGCAGCTGCCGGAAGAGAAACAGAAGAAGATGGTGCAGCACCCAGTTTACTTTGTCAGTTCCCTTCTTCAGGGGGCTAGGTCAAGGTACTCTGGTGTGCAGAAGTTGCTTTTCGGCCTTCTCATGGCCTCGAGGAAGCTGCGCCATTATTTTCAAGCACACGAGATCACAGTTGTCACTCGCTTTCCGTTGAAGAGGATATTGCAAAATCCAGAAGCAACAGGCAGGATTGTCGAGTGGGCACTGGAATTGTTAAGCTTTGGCCTCAAGTTTGAGAGTACCTCAACTATCCAGAGCTGAGCATTGGCAGAATTCATAGCAGAATGGACGCCGACACCTGATGAAGAAACTCCGGAGACGAGGATCCCCGTCAAGGAAGCAAGCAAAGAATGGATCATGTACTTTGATGGTGCCTTCTCGCTACAAGGCGCCGGTGCGGGTGTATTACTTGTCGCACCCGCCGGAGAGCACCTCAAGTACGTGGTCCAGATGCACTTTCCCAAGGAGCAAGCAACAAACAATACTGCAGAGTATGAAGGCTTGCTTGCCGGACTCAGAATCGCAGCAGATCTTGGGATCAAGAAACTCATTGTCAGGGGTGACTCACAGCTTGTCGTCCGTCAAGTAAATAAGGATTATCAGAGTCCGTTGATGGAAGCCTACATTGATGAAGTGAGGAAGCTGGAAGAGCATTTTGACGGCCTGCAGATGGAACATGCTCCGAGAGCTCAGAACGACATTGCAGATGGCCTGTCAAAATGCGCCGCACTTAAGTTGCCTGTGGAACCAGGGATTTTTGTGCTCAAGCTGACTCAACCATCTGTGACACCACCAACTGGACAGGGCAAAAAGAGAAAGTTGGTTACTGGCGACTACTTTCCCGTGGAGCTCCCCGAAGCCGCCGCTAAGAAGGTCCCCAAGATCAACACAAAGAGTGCTGAGGAGCAGTCTGCTCCGACAAGCCCTAGGGTTTGTTTCGTTGAAGCAGACGCTCCCGACAAGTTGTGTCCCGACACGCTTGCCGGGGAGCATCACGCTCCGGCGGGATCACAGATTCTTGCCGTGGAAGCGGATGTTCCCGTAGCAGCATTTGCGCCTTTAGTCCTTGTCGTTGAGCCACAAGCTCCGGCTTGGGCACAGCATATCGTCCATTTCCTTCAAACAGGAGAACTTCCCGAAGAGCAAGAAGAAGCAGAGAGAGTAGCCCGGCAATCAAGTATGTACCAGTTTGTCGATGACATACTGTACAGAAGAAGATTCAACGGAGTGAAATTGAAGTGTATTTCCCGGGAAGAAGGACAGGAGCTGTTGGCGGAGATACATGGAGGCATATGTGGTCACCGCATTGGCGCAAGAGCACTTGCCGGCAAAGCCTTCCGGCAAGGTTTCTTTTGGCCGACAGCCCTCCAGGATGCAACTGCACAAGTAACCAAGTGTGAAGCGTGCCAGTTCCACTCCAAGCAGATACATCAACCATCTTAAGCTCTCCAGACAATCCCTTTATCCTGGCCATTTTCGGTCTGGGGGCTCGACATCCTCGGCCCCTTTCCCCGAGCTGTCGGGGGCTTCGAGTACTTGTACGTGGCAATCGACAAGTTCACGAAGTGGCCGGAGGTGGAAGCAGTGAGGAAGGTGACAACACAGTCAGTAGTCAAGTTCTTTAGGTCGATTGTTTGCCGTTTCGGAGTCCCTAACAGGATCATCACCGACAATGGCACACAATTCACGAGCCGCACCTTCATGCAGTACGTCCAAGATCTTGGCGCCAAGATCTGCTTCGCTTCTGTTGCTCATCCGAGAAGCAACGGTCAAGTGGAGAGGGCAAACGCTGAAGTGCTGCGCGGGCTCAAGACCAGAACGTTCGACAGGCTGCACAAGTGCGGAAGAAATTGGATTGAGGAGCTGCCGGTGGTTCTTTGGTCGATCAGGACAATGCCAAATCGAGCCACTGGCCAAATACCCTTTGCTCTCGTCTACGGAGCAGAGGCAGTTCTCCCCACGGAACTCGTATACGGATCGCCCCGAGTGCTCGCTTATGATGAGCTTGAGCAAGAGCAGCTGCGGCAAGATGACGCGCTGCTCCTCGAGGAGGATCGTCTTCAGGCTGCTGTACGAGCTGCTCGCTACCAGCAAGCTTTGCGCCGCTACCATAGCCACAAAGTCAATGCCAGAAGCTTCGAGGAAGGCGACCTTGTTCTTCGGCACGTTCAATCCGCCAAGAATTCCAACAAGTTGACACCGAAGTGGGAGGGCCCTTATCGGGTGAAGCGAGTCACTAGGCCCGGCGCTGTCCGCCTTGAGACCGAAGATGGCTTCCCGGTGAGCAACTCCTGGAACATAGAGCATCTTCGCAAGTTTTACCCATAAGGCGCGGTTGCCGAGACCCGTTCCGGCAACCACCTTTTGTACAAGCCTTGCCGCCGTTGCATGTAACCCTTTGTACAAAGCCGGGCGTAGACCCCGTGCATAAATAAAGATCGTATGCTATGCAAATGTTGTCGAATTTCATGCTTTCTTTCTTTTTTTTGCATGCATTATCTGACACTTTGTGCACCACATGCCCCCGGTAAGCAATAACGAGCCCTAAGGCTCCATATCATTATTTTCTCTTCTTTCTTTTCCTCAAAAAGAAGGTTCCTTCGCCCACAAGTTCACCAGGGGGGGGGAGGAGAGGATAAGGGTGTGGACCAGGTGTCGTTCAAAGAAGTGTAGCCTTGCCGGGACGCGGACGACAGAAAAGCTAAGTTACCAAAGTTTGAGCATAATCAGTTTTAAAATCCTTAAGTTATATTCCTTGAACGACCGTGCTTTGTATGAAAAACCTGTGCGCGGAGGAACCGGCTCGTGGCTAGTTGCGCCCTTACTTTGTTTCGAGTCCGCTCAACAATGAAAGTGTGCTGCGACTAGTTCCGACAAGGTTTCTTGCCGGAGGCAACACCGCCAGCAGGCTGCTGATGTTCCGCACTCAGCGCTCGCGGCAACTGTGCTTGCGCCGGCAAGTTCCCTAAAAGCGTAGGGTAAAAACATACAAGGGATGGAATCAAGCAAAGGAGATAACATAGCGAGCATTGCCCAGAATGAAGTTGTATTACAATAAATAACTTGCCGCGATCTAATGGATTGTTCCTATGATATATCTAGCAGCGGCAAGAAAAAGGAGGAAAAGGGCGGCCTAATCTACACGATCGCCGTCGACCCTCTTGAATTCGTTGACCTTGTCCACAATGGGTGCGACAATGGCTTTGAGCTCTTCAAGATCAGCACCCGCCGACAGCTTCTTGAGGACGCGGGTGAGGTCGAGGCCCGGGTTGCGGAAGAGTATCTTCACCAATACCTTCTCCAAGACCTTGGCGCAGATTGCGCGCGACTCGTCAGCCAACTTCTTTGGGATCCTTTCCCGGAGCTGCTGGACAGCCGTCGCCACACCCTTGAAGAACATAGTAAGCTTGACGCTGGGCTGGAGGTTCTCGTCGGTGGAGTACCCAAAGCCCGCCAAGTCCAGCTGCGCCAGCTCCTCGTCGATGGTTGCAGCGATGTTGACGAGGCCCTTCGTCCAGAGCTCCACCGTAGCCCTGAAGGTGTTTTGAGTCTCAGCGGCCCTCGCAGCAGCTCCTCGTTGCCCTTGATCTCTTTCTTCAATTCATCTTCCCGCCTCTTGGCACCATCCAGCGTCTCCGTCAAGGTGGCCAGCTTCAACTCCAGGTCAGCGCTTGAGTCCTTGACGGCGTTCAGCTCCTTGACCTTGTCGGCGAGTTGAACTTGCAGATCGCCATGGGCAAGTGCATCCTTCTCGCGTTCACGCTGGAGTGCGGCAAGCTCTTCATTCTTCCCTTTCATGTCCGCCTCCAGCTACGTCACCTTCACTTCCAGTTCCTTCTTGGCGGCCTCAGCAGCTGCGGCGGCATCCTTCGCCTCCTTGAGTGCCCCGCCAAGTGATTGCTCCCGTGCGTCGAGCTCCTCTTCGTGGCTGTCCAGATTAACCTTTTTCTGCGTTAGCTCACCCTCCCGCCTGGACAGCTCCTCGGCGGCGAGCCTCTGCTGCTCCTCGGCTTCAGCCTTTTCAAGGATGAACGCCTTCTTCTCCTAAACAAGTTGAGCCCTCTCCTCCGCAATGGATCGGAGGGCCTCCTGGTTGCGGCTCTTGAGCTCCTCCGCATGCTTCTCTATGTCAACTCCCGCCCGCGCGACAAGCGCTTCCCGGGACTCCAGCTTTGCTTGCCGGGAGCGGTAGAGTAACACCAACTTCCGGAGCAGCTCCTCCTCCTCGGACTCGCCACCGCTGCTGCTTGGTGCGTCAACCAATGTCAGCCCGGCGGAGGCGAGCACCTCCCCATCAAACTCCTCTCCTTCGACCGGCGCCCTGGAGCTCGACGCCCAGGGAAGCTTGATGTAGACACCCTCGCCGGCCTTCAAGTAGGCGCCTGGCTGGGGCTCCTCGGATCCCGGTGCTGCATCAGCGGCGGAGGGGTCGGCGGTCGGTGTAGCGCCTTGCGCTCCTGCGCCCTCCGAGTCGTCAGTACGATCGCCGGACCCCTCGCCAGCTCCTGCGCCAGCAGCCCTGGCGGCTTCTTCGTCGGCGGGTTCATCAGCGCCGGCCTCTTCCTCGTCAGCGGCGGCGTCTTTGGTGTTGCCGCGTGTGTCTTCCTCGCCGGTGGCCTCAGTATCCATCGGGTCTGCGAGAGGGGGATCTGAGAACAGGAAGAGGAAGGAAAAGTCAAGCAAAGATCCAAAAAGAGGATCAGAAGAAGAACCCAAGGGAAGATTTCCGACATGAAGGGTTACCTGTGCTGGGTTCTGTGACCATGGGCTCCACCACCGAAGGCTCACTGGTTCCATCCCTTGCCGGGGACCTCTCCCTTGCCGGGGAGCGCTCCCTTGTCGGGGAATCGCCCCTTGGCGGCGTAGTCGAAGCAGACAGCACCTCCGGGGCGGCTTCTGGTTGCTCCTGATGGGCCTGTTCTGCTCCTACACAAATACATCAACAATCAAGATGTCAACAAAAGAAAAAGCACCCATGCGCGCCCCACAATAGGAAGTGAACCAAACACTTACGCTGGGGGGCTGTGCTGGGGGCTGCTGCGAGGAGAAGGAATCGCGTCCGTCAAGGTGGTCTCGGACGTGTCTTCTGCCATCACAGCAGGATCGTCCTCGATGACAACCACGGGGACCTTGGCCCTCTTCGTCGCTCTCTCGGCCAGAGTCCTGAAATAGAACAAAGATTCAGAGGGAAGCAGATCAGATGCAAGACAAGAAACAACAAAGATCGAAGAAATACAAATACAGCAAGGAGAAAGCCTTACTCCTCCTCCTCTTCTTCCTCCTCGTCGGAGCTCAGCGCAGAGAGGTCGAAGTCTGGTACCCTTTCTGCGCGGCAAGGCGGAGGAGAAGGCTCCCTTGGACGTTTGCCGGGAGCTGCGGCAGGATCAGGCGTGGCGGCCCGGGAAGACCCTGCCTCAGTTGCCGGCATGGCCTGGGATGCTCCCGCGGCAACGGTACTTGCCACGGTGGAGCGCGTCCCACGGCGCTGCGGCTGCTGGCCTGCCTGCCGCCTTGCTATATCTCCAACTCGACGGAGGGTCCTTCTTGGTTGAAATTGGGGCTGTGCTGGGGGCTCCGCCTGCGGCAAGCTGCTCGAAGACGGTTGGCCGCTCGCGCCCTCGGCGGGCTCGCTCGCTTCGGCTTCGGGCTCCCCCTTGCCAACGACCCCTCCGGCAAGGTCCTCCCGGTCGGCAAGGCTTGCCGCCTCGGCCGCCTCTGCCTCCTCCAACGTGAAGCCAAATTCGCCCGCGGCGGCGGCTGCAGCCGCCTCTTCGGCCCTGGTGGCGATGTACCGCATCTCGTCGTCGGTGGTGTCACGGGTGAGGAGCCTCTGCTCGTTGGCGCGGACTGCTACTTCCACCAGGCTGTCGAAGAATTGTCGCACGACGTCATCAGCGGGCTCCTTCCAAGTCGGGATAACCCCATGCGAGTCGCACTCCGGCATCATTGCACGGATGCGATCAAGACTGGAGTTGTTGCATAGTGGGATGACGCCCTGTGGCAGCCTGAACCACTCCGGGTGGTGGGCGTCGTGCTTGGGTAGCTCCTTGAGCATCCCGTCAAGCTCCAGAACCGTGAAGTTGAAGTTGAGGCCCGGGCGCAGCCTCATGATATCCGCTGGGCCGCCAAACAGCCAGGCGGGCCTCCCCCTCTCCTACAGAGGGGCGATGCAACGGCGAAGGAAATCCGCGCCAACGGCCCCTGCTGTGAGCCCGGCAAGCCTAAGCCGCAAGATTCGGGTGGTGGCGATCTTCAGCTTGGCGTGGCCGGCGACAGAGCGCTCCAGTCGCCGCCGCGTACTACCCGGGTCTGGCGCAAGTTGGTGAATGGCTGCGGGTTGGCGTCAACAATCCAACACCACTCCGCCCTCCACTCGTCCCATTTGCTGCGGAGCTCCCCCTCCAGATACACCTCCTTCATGTCGACTCGTGAGATCCAGGCAACCCCGCCAGCTAAGGGCTCTCCTTTCTCGGCTCGGGGGATGAAATAGTGGCGAAGGTGGGGGGAACGGCCCTGCTTCCTCTGCTTATAAACGGGGGAGGCGAACGTTACGCCTTTCCTGATTAAAGAATTGCCCATGATCTCTCCCATGACGCCGCGATTGACGCGTGCCGTTACGGGAGAGCGCGGCTGATACGGAGTCAGATTTGGTTTGGACCCAGGCCGCGCGTGCCCGTGCCCTGTTTTGGGCCTGGCCCAACAACGCTCGGCACCGTGTATGGCCCAGGCCCGGGGGCTCCTGTCGGTGTACTAAAGTAGGGGTACCTTAGTACCCCGAACTTGTGCACGGGCAGTCGCAGCGTCCCGCGGCAAGACTTGCCGGGCGTCTGCCAAGATCCTCCGTCATTCCTATTTGATGCCATTCAAGAACAAAGTGTTTGACTAAGAAGACAAGGCCCGACAAGAGGAGCTTGTCGGGAAGGACAAGGCCCCGGCAAGAGGAGCTTGCCGGGAAGGCCAACCAAGGCATTTCCAAGAGACTTGCCGCGACGCGCCGCGCGTCCCGGCAAGACCCAGCGAGCGACAAGCTTGCGGGTGCGACAGGACAGCGACCGCGGCAAGGCGCTTGCCGCGGCGAAGCCACCACTTTGCGCTCACGCTCCAGCGCATCCGACGACGTGTCGCCGCAGGATCGTTCCTGGTGCACGTGGCGAGTAGCTGTGCAGTCAAGCGGTGCGAGGTGGCGAGTGGGAATGACGAGAAGGCCATCGTGGCAATCGATGGCGCCCCTAACGGTCGTTTCTTGCACTGTTTGGGCGACCGGACGGGCATTAAATGCCCTTGTCCCCTGCCGTCAGAGTTAGGTAGGGGGCACTGTTGATAGCGGTTGTACCAACCTCTTTATTTACTTTTTTACCCCTCTCTGCGTTGCCACCTGTCGGTGACCCCTTTAGCCTATAAAAAGGAGGCCCATGCGCACGTAGAAGGGGTTCGACTCATTCGAAACTACAACACACCCACGCTCTCAAGCAAGAACAAAATACAAACACAAAGCAGCAGTACGAGTTTTATCTCTCCGGAGAGCTCCGAAGCTGGGTAAAATCCCTCGCGTGCTTGGCCTCGATCTGCTCTTCGTGCGCCCTCCGCTCCCTGCCGGACCGAGAAGGGGCCCTGCCCCATAGGTGCTCGTTTTCCCATGACACATGTATATCACATATACCTTTGTTCACTTTGCCATCCTTCTTATCCGCCAAATACTTGGGGCAGTTCCGCTTCCAGTGACCAGTCTGCTTGCAGTAGAAGCACTCAGTTTCAGGCTTAGGTCCAGACTTGGGTTTCTTCTCTTGAGCAGCAACTTGCTTGCCGTTCTTTTTGAAGTTCCCCTTCTTCTTCCCTTTGCCCTTTTTCTTGAAACTAGTGGTCTTGTTGACCATCAACACTTGATGCTTCTTCTTGATTTCTACCTCCGCAGCTTTCAGCATCGCGAAGAGCTCGGGAATAGTCTTGTTCATCCCTTGCATATTATAGTTCATCACGAAGCTCTTGTAGCTTGGTGGCAGTGATTGGAGAACTCTGTCAATGACACTATCATCAGGAAGATTAACTCCCAGTTGAATCAACTGATTATTATACCCAGACATTCTGAGTATATGTTCACTGACAGAATTATTCTCCTCCATCTTGCAGCTATAGAACTTATTGGAGACTTCATATCTCTCAATCCGGGCATTTGCTTGAAATATTAACTTCAACTCCTGGAACATCTCATATGCTCCATGACGTTCAAAACGTCGTTGAAGACCCGGTTCTAAGCCGTAAAGCATGGCACACTGAACTATAGAGTAGTCATCAGCTTTGCTCTGCTAGACGTTCTTAACGTCGTCAGTTGCATCAGCAGCAGGCCTGGCACCCAGCGGTGCTTCCAGGACGTAACTCTTCTGTGCAGCAATGAGGATAATCCTCAGGTTACGGACCCAGTCTGTGTAATTGCTACCATCGTCTTTCAACTTTGCTTTCTCAAGGAACGCATTAAAATTCAACGGAACAACAACACGAGCCATCTATCTACAAACAAACATAGACAAGCAAGATACTATCAGGTACTAAGTTCATGATAAATTTAAGTTCAATTAATCATATTACTTAAGAACTCCCACTTAGACAGACATCTCTCTAGTCATCTAAGTGATCACGCGATCCAAATCAACTAAACCATAACCGATCATCACGTGAGATGGAGTAGTTTTCAATGGTGAACATCACTATGTTGATCATATCTACTATATGATTCACGCTCGACCTTTCGGTCTCCGTGTTCCGAGGCCATATCTGCATATGCTAGGCTCGTCAAGTTTAACCTGAGTATTCTGCATGTGCAAAACTGGCTTGCACCCGTTGTAGATGGACGTAGAGCTTATCACACCCGATCATCACGTGGTGTCTCGGCACGATGAACTTTGGCAACGGTGCATACTCAGGGAGAACACTACTTGATAATTTTAGTGAGAGATCATCTTAAAATGCTACCGTCAATCAAAGCAAGATAAGATGCATAAAGGATAAACATCACATGCAATCAATATAAGTGATATGATATGGCCATCATCATCTTGTGCTTGTGATCTCCATCTCCGAAGCACCGTCGTGATCACCATCGTCACCGGCGCGACACCTTGATCTCCATGGTAGCATCGTTATCGTTTACGCCATCTATTGCTTCTACGACTATCGCTACCGCTTAGTGATAAAGTAAAGCAATTACAGGGCGTTTGCATTTCATACAATAAAGCGACAACCATATGGCTCCTGCCAGTTGCCGATAACTTCGGTTACAAAACATGATCATCTCATACAATAAAATATAGCATCACGTCTTGACCATATCACATCACAACATGCCCTGCAAAAACAAGTTAGACGTCCTCTACTTTGTTGTTGCAAATTTTACGTGGCTGCTACGGGCTTAGCAAGAACCGTTCTCACCTACGCATCAAAACCACAACGACAGTTCATCAAATAGACTCCGTTTTAACCTTCGCAAGGACCGGGCGCAGCCACACTCGGTTCAACTAAAGTGAGAGAGACAGACACCCGCCAGCCACCTCGTAACGGTGAAACCAGTCTCGCGTAAGCGTACTCGTAATGTCGGTCCGGGCCACTTCATCTCACAATACCGCTGAACCAAAGTATGACATGCTGGTAGGCAGTATGACTTATATCGTCCACAACTCACTTGTGTTCTACTCGTGCATATAACATCAACGCATAAAACCTAGGCTCTGATACCACTGTTGGGGAACGTAGTAATTTCAAAAAATTTCCTACGCACACACAAGATCATGGTGATGTATAGCAACGAGAGGGGGAGTATATCTTCATACCCTTGAAGATCGCTAAGCGGAAGCGTTTATCAACGCGGTTGATGTAGTCGTACGTCTTCATGATCCGACCGATCCAAGTACCGAACGCACGGCACCTCCGAGTTCTGCACACGTTCAGCTCGATGACGTCCTCGCCTTCTCGATCCAGCAAGACAGGCGAAGTAGTAGATGAGTTCCGGCAGCACGACGGCGTGGTGACGGTGTTGGTGAAGAACAATCTCCGCAGGGCTTCGCCTAAGCGCTACGGAAACTATGACGGAGGATAAACTAGAGGGGATGGGGTTGCCGGCACACGGCTTGGTGTTTCTTGATGTGTCTTTGGTGCTAGCCCTGCCCCTCTATTTATATGTTGAGCCTTGGGGTCGAAACTTGGAGTAAAAGCCTCCACAAAGTCGGTTTCACCCGAAAGGCAAGAGTCCTTCTCGGACTCCAGGGCCAGACGCCAGGGTTCCCGGCGTCTGGACCCAGACGCCAGGGACCCTGGCGTCTGGCCCCTGGACTCCGCAAAACTTCCTTTTGCGCTTTCCAAAAACCTTGTGGGCTTTCCCCTTTGGCCCAAATAACGTGTTCTCGTACCCAAACATTTCGGGAAACATCCGGAACCCCTTCCGGTGAATTCCGGAACCCTTCCGGAGATCAAACACTATATTCCATATATCAAACTTTATCTCCGGACCATTCCGGAGTTCCTCGTCATGTCCATGATCTCATCCGGGACTCCGAACAACATTCGGTTACCAACATGCATAACTCATATAATACTATATCGTCAACGAAACGTTAAGCGTGCGGACCCTACGGGTTCGAGAACTATGTAGACATGACTGAGACATGTTTCCGGTCAATAACCAATAGCGGGACCTGGATGCCCATATTGGCTCCTACATATTCTACGAAGATCTTTATTGGTCAAACCGCATAACAACATACTTTGTTCCCTTTGTCATCGGTATGTTACTTGCCCGAGATTTGATCGTCGGTATCCAATACCTAGTTCAATCTCGTTACCGGCAAGTCTCTTTACTCGTTCCGTAATACGTCATCTCATAACTAACTCATTAGTTACATGCTTGCAAGGCTTAGGTGATGAGTATTACCGAGAGGGCCCAGAGATACCTCCCCGACAATCGGAGTGACAAATCCTAATCTCGAATTATGCCAACCCAACATGTACCTTCGGAAACACCTGTAGAGCACCTTTATAATCACCCAGTTACATTGTGACGTTTGGTAGCACACAAAGTGTTCTTCCGGTAAACGGGAGTTGCACAATCTCATAGTTGCAGGAACTTTGTATAAGTCATGAAGAAAGCAATAGCAGTATACTAAACGATCAAGTGCTAGGCTAACAGAATGGGTCATGTCAATCACATCATTCTTCTAATGATGTGATCCCACTAATCAAATGACAACACATGTCTATGGTTAGGAAACATAACCATCTTTGATTAATGAGCTAGTCAAGTAGAGGCATACTAGTGACTATAGTTTTTGTCTATGTATTCACACATGTATCATGTTTCCGGTTAATACAATTCTAGCATGAATAATAAACATTTATCATGATATGAGGAAATAAATAATAACTTTATTATTGCCTGTAGGGCATATTTCCTTCACGAATCTGGTTGGGCTCCGGTAATGGAGTTGACCGCTGCGGATGTCTTCCAGCACTCGCCCTTTGGCGACATGCTGAACTTGTTAAAGTCTCTCTCTTTGACAGGAGACTCTTGGTCGAACTATGTCCGGCTCGAGTGGGAAGCAGGCGACGAGGGAATTCGTTGCCCACCCACCACCCACTTCATTGCCACGATCGATGATTTGACCGACGTGCTTGACTTCGACTTTGAAGACATCGACGGTGTGGACGACGATGTAGGAGAAGAACAAGAACCACCGCCCATGGGGCGCTGGACAGCCACCTCTTCGTATGATATACATATGGTGGACACTCCCAAAGAAACAAATGGCGAGGAGGCAATGGAGGATAGCCCCTCTAGGAAGAAGGTAAAGTACGGGCGTCATCAGCGCCGCTCCAAGCCCCGCCACAACAATACCGGCACAGGAGTCAAAAAGAATCTGGACGGTGCCGAAGATGAATACAATCCCGATCAGCCTGCCTTCGAGCAGGCCGGACAGGCGACGGGCGGATACTTGGAGGAGGAATACCACATGCCCCCCTCCGAAGACGAGGTGAGCCTCGACAACGAGGAATTCGGCGTGCCTGAGGATCCCGCAGAGCAAGTTCGCTTTAAGCAATGGCTTATGGCCACGGCGAAAAGCCTGAAAAAGAAGTGGCAACAGCTCAAAGCTGACCAAGATTTGCTTACAGACAGATGGACCAAGGTCCTGGCCACCAAGGAATACGGACTCGACTGCCCCGCCAAAGGGTACACAAAGCACAATTCGCTACCTCAACCTAAGAAGGAGGACCTAAAGCCCACACCCCAACGCCAACACACCATGGTCCGGGGCAATACGCAGGAAACGCGAGGCAGCATCCACAAACCTCGACGCAATAGTCATAAGCGTCACAAAAATAATGATGACGACCAAGACAAGGGAACTGGTGCCGACTTCAGCGGCCCCCAGTCCGGTCAGCGGAAAAATAACAGCTCAATCCCATCCGGCCCGAGCAGCATACTCGACCAACCATGTGAAATTCATGGTACCCCTAGAAAGGCGGCCAAGCATACCAATAGAGAATGCCAGATCCTCAAAACAAAACGGCCGGTCGTGCGCCGGAAACAATGAAGGGAAGTCTCAAAAAACGCGAAGCCCACCAAATATGGCGAGGTCAAAGAAAGATCCTCCGCAGTACAAAAATACGGCCGATCATCTCCGATCACATCGACCGCCCGAACAGCATCAACCATGGCAATTTAATTGCACTTACCATCGACCCAATAGTTTGTGGGTTCCATCTCACACAAGCCCCTATGGGCATAAACCCATTAATAACATCTTCTAAAAGATGCCAGGTGCAAAGGCCAAGTTTTACAGGCCCACCACCCTAGTGGTTGTCTTTGGATCACCAAACAAACACCATGCCGAAGAATAAGCCTTCGGCATTGTCCCCTTATACGGTAACTACCATATACTATCGGGATGAACCACGTTGGCTAGACTCAACGGGGTACAACATCAGGCCAAACCCACGTGACATAGTGACAATTATGGGCAAGGCCGAACTCCACCCTCAGAGTGGAAATCATATCGCCGCTGGAATAGCGAGTTGTGCCCATTTATCAAATTTCGATTCGGCAGCCAATTACCCAGACACCAACTGATGAGTCCGAGCTACTTTATGGCATGATAACCTGGTTAGGCCAGGCTCCGATCAGGCACCCGCGGTTTAACCACAATATGACATGCAGCTGCCTCTAATCATTTGTCTTTACAGACTGACTTTTTGGCAGAACGGGACTGGCGACATGGAATCCGCTCGGACGCACAAGGCGGGAACACATAAGTACACCCCCCTCCCAAGGAGACAATCCGGATACATTTCATATCCGCACACAGCCTCCTCCAGTCCGGCAATGACAGGTTCCGCCAGCACACCTCTTTTCATAAGCAGCACTACATAGACATGTCACTCTACTACGATACGTAGACCTAAATAACACTCACCGGCCGTCGTTCCTCATTGACGATCTTTCGTCATAACGGCACCCGCACATAGTGTCATGCCCCACTATGCCAGGGGCTTCACAGTACTCATACTATGGCAACAAAGTACGGCCACCTTCTCGGTCGCCCGGCACCCCGAACTTATAGCACTATATGCATCAGCTCCGAATCATGTCTTGGGTCATTAGTTGGGTTTGCCCTACTCCCATGTTTTGGTACCTTACGTTCCGCTCCATCGGCTAAGGTAGCGCTGGGAGAACTACTGCGATTGTGTCCCAGTTCTTCCAGACGAGCACCTCAGTAGAGAAAGATGAAAACTGACTGTCATGATACAGCGAGAGCTGGTCAGCTAATCGAGAGGTTGTAAAATCTTTAAAGATTTATTTCGCATAATGCCATTATAAATGCGAAGTGCCACGGATCGGTCTTCCGATCAGGCACCGTTAGAGCCCCTCGTACGGTCTTCCGAACGCCAGGGGTTGCGCCCACCATACTCGAAATTCCTATGGCTAAGTGAGAGTGATAAAGCCCTATAGTTTGATTTCCTAGTTCACGGTGATGAACACCTCCTTCAAGGACCCAAAAATGGGATAAAGAGTGTTCAGGTATGTCCTGAACACCCCCGTACTTTATGCGTGGGGGCAGAAGCCGGCAACTGGCCAACTCTCAGGATTTATATATACTAAATGGCCGCACAGGAAGAAAAAATGTTCATATAACATGCAATAAACAATAAAAGTGCCAGTATCCCACATTACAAAGGACAGCATGACTGCCTTCATGGAAATATAATGTCTTTCATACATTGTTCCGCCACAAGACGGGCTCCTTTCAGGACACCTTCATAGTATAATTCAGGCTTGCGATGCTCCTTACCCTCTGGCGGTCCCTTGGTCATCAACTTCTCAACATCAAGCTTCCCCCAGTGCACCTTTGCACGGGCAAATGTCATGCGTGCACCCTCTATACAAACCGATCGTTTAATGACGTCGCGTCGAGGGCAAGCACCCACAATCCGCTTCACGAGTCCGAAGTAACTGCTTGGAATTGGCTCAGCAGGCCACAGTCGGACAACTAAGTCCTTCATGGCTAGTTCGGACGCCTGGTGCAGTTCGACCAGCTGCTTCAGCTGATCGATAAAGGGCACCGGATAGTCCGACGCCAAATATTGCGACCAGAAATGCTTCTCCACAGACTTCTTCTCCTTAGCCCGGTAGAATTGGGCAGCATCAGATATGCTGCGCGGCATATCCGTAAATGCCCCTGGAGAAACAAGAATTCAGCTTGTCGCTTAGAGTTCCTCCCATTACTATGTAAAAAATATTTTAAGTGAAAAAGGCCTTACCAGCCGCAACCCTCCGTGCCTCCTGAATGTCCTTCAGAGCACCTCGGGCTTCTTCCCGAGCATCATCTGCGACTTGGAGAGCTTGGGCGAGTTCGAATTCTTTCCCTACTAGACTCTGCTCCAAGGTCTCGCCTTTCTTCACGGCCTCCTGGAGCTCTCGCTCAGCTTCAAAGACCCTGGCCTCGTGCTTCTCGTGAAGAGCATGTTCGGTGGCGGCCTTCTTGTCGGTTTCGGCCACAACGTTCTTTAGTACCTCAATTTCGGCACTCGCTCCTAGAGCATACAATACAAATATTTTCATCAGGCACATCTACTCGTTCGTGCCCAACTTAGCAAAAGGTTTCGACATACCTTGCTTTTCCTCCAACTGCTTCTTCACGCGGCCAAGTTCTTCTTCGGCCCGTTCTAGACTCTGCTTTAGTCCGGACACCTCCGCATTATGAGAGGAGGTCGTCGCTACAGACGCCTGTTTTCAAACAAAGGGATATACGTCACTAATTGAGTCTCCTGCAAATCGGAAATTTGATCCCCTGTCCGGCTCTCTCTCCTGCACCGGATAGTACCAGGGGCTACTACTCATACTATGACAATCTTCCAAAGGTTTCCAAAAACATACCTCAAAACATTTTATAAGGCTAAGGCAGGATTCATTCAGCCCGCTCTCAGCGAACTGAATCTTCTCAATCACCGCACCCATGAGGGCGCGATGTTCATCGATGATGGACGCACTTTTTAGCGTTGTCGATAGACCGCCCGGCAACTCTGCTTGGACAGAGGTTGCTGGTGGAGCGGGCTTGCCTCCCTCCGTCAAGGGGGGCTGCTCGCCCAATCCTGGAGCTTTAAAGGTCTCCAGGACTATGTCCGGCTGCGGGCCGAATCCAAGATCGCCCCTGCCGTCGACATTCATGGGAATCACTGCCCTCATGTGTCTGGCCCCAGAGATATGCCCTCTGTCACGCCCAAGATGTGACCCTATCCTAAAGGAACTCGAAGGTCCCACCAAGGATAGAAGCGCATTTTGAAGACGCTTTTGCAAGGTGGATATCATTACATCAACATTACATAATAGTGGGGATACATACAAAAGGCATACAATGCCACACGAATACAACATCATCTTACATAAGAGCACCATCCGACTACGGATGAAACACAAACAGAAACTCAAACGACATCCACCCTGCTAGCCCAGGCTGCCGACCTGGAACCTATCCCCTGATCGAAGAAGAAGCAGAAGAAGAACTCCAAAACAAGCAAACATCGCTCTCGCATCAAGATCATCGCATAACCTGTACCTGCAACTGTTGTTGTAGTAATCTGTGAGCCCCGAGGACTCAGCAATCCCATTACCGTGGGTATCAAGACTAGCAAAGCTTAATGGGAAAGGAAAGGGGTAAAGTGGTGAGGTTGCAGCAGCGACTAAGCAAGTATGGTGGCTAACATATGCAAAGAAGAGCGAGAAGAGAACAAGCGGAACGGTCGTGAAGCTAGCAATGATCAAGAGGTGATCCTGAACACCTACTTACGTCAAACATAACCCAGAAACCGTGTTCACTTCCCGGACTCCACCGAGAAGAGACCATCACGGCTACACACGCGGTTGATGCGTTTTAATTCGGATCTGGTGTCAAGTTATCTACAACCGGACATTAACAAATTCCCATCTGCCACATAACCGCGGGCACGGCTCTCGAAAGTTTATACCCTGCAGGGGTGTCCCAACTTAGCCCATGATAAGCTCTCGCGATCAACGAAGGATATTCCTTCTCCCAGGAAGACCCGATCAGTCTCAGAATCCCGGTTTACAAGACATTTCGACAATGGTAAAACAAGACCAGCAAAGCCGCCCGGATGTGCCGACAAATCCTGATAGGAGCTGCACATATCTCGTTCTCAGGGCACACCGGATTGTCCAAACTTCTGGTAGGCGAGCCCAGAGTTGCCCCTGGTGGTCACCGGTGGCTGACAGGTTGGACCAACACTCACGACGAGCACTGGCCCGGGGGGGTAAATAAAGATGACCTCGGGCTCCGGAAACCCAAGGGAAAAAGGGCTAGGTGAGGCACATGGTAAAACCAAGGTTGGGCCTTGCTGGACAAGTTTTATTCAAAGCGAAACTGTCAGGGGGGTCCCATAAATCACCCGACCACGTAAGGAACGCAAAATCCGGGAACATAACACCAGTATGACGGAAACTAGGGCGGCAAGAGTGGAACAAAACACCAGGCATAAGGTCGAGCCTTCCACCCTTTACCAAATATATAGATGCATTAATAATATAAGAGATATTGTGATATCCCAACCAAAATCCTGTCCACCATGGAGCAATCTTCAACTTCACCTGCAACTATCAACGCTATAAGAGGGGCTGAGCAAAGCGGTAACATAGCCAAGCAATGGTTCGCTAGGAAGGGTGTCAAAGGTTAGAGGTTCATGGCAATTTGGGAGGCTTGATGAGCAAAAGATAGGTAACGCAGCATAGCGATAGAACGAAGCAACTAGCATAGCAATGATAGTAGTGAGATCCAGGGTAGCGGTCATCTTGCCTGAAATCCCGCAAGGAAGAAGAACGAGTCCATGAAGAAGATGAAGCCACGAAGACGAACCACACGTAGACGAACGCATCCTCACGATCGCAACGAAACGGGAACTATCGAGAAGAAGCACACAACATGGTAAACACACCACACATGAGCAAGACATGATGCACAACAAGCATGATGCATGGCAAGGCTACATGAAGCTACTCACGGCAAGAGATGATGCAAACAAGAACAACACATCAAAGCAAGTTTAAATGAGGCCGGTAACAACATATAACAATTCCGGTAAGTCCTCATATGCAAATTTCGAAATTGGTCCAGAACTGAATAAACATTATGTTCAAGTTGTTAAACAGCAAGTTAAGATGCACCAAGATGATCTACACAAAATTCTAGTCAAGTTACATATAAAGTTCATTTAATTCGGAGCTACGGCCTAGAAGATATGAGCAAAACAAGTTAAGCATGGCATTGATGCAAAATGCATACAAACATCAAGCAAAACACCTCAAAACAAGGATGCAACATGATAATATGAAGCTACATGCAAAATCAAGCAAGTTTCATATAGATCACACTCAAAACGGAGCAACGGTTCAACACATGCACACTATACAAGTTATAACACCAATCTGTCCACAAGAGCAACTAGGCATCTTACAAGCATCAAAACAACATGCTACAGCACCCCAACATAAGAACAAAAGGCATGAGCATGATGTAAAAGTAAAGGACAACAAAACATGAACACTGAGCTATCTCCAGAAACTACTAGAACATGCTCAAAAGGACATGGGAAGATTGCAAGTTATAACAGTTTCAGACTTTAGCAGAAATAACATCAGGCTGCAATGTTTGGAGCTATCAAACAACATATTACAGGAACATATCATGGCAAACAAAGGCATGGCATTATACTACTAAATGCATAGATCAAAAGTCCCTTACTGACCATGAGCCAAAAAGGCACATAAAATATGATGGCACCCATGTAAACATGGCAAGTTATATTACAGATTCATACATGGCAGGAACAACAATAAGTAGGCATGTTGGTGAGCTTGAACCACTCACTACAGAGCAATACATGGCATGGCAAGGCACCCAACAGTAAGAAGGCATGTTTATTAAGCTAATCATGGCAAGAGCAAGTTCATAGGGTGCATCGATCACTAGCAAACAATCATGAAAACATTGAACTTAATGTTAACAGGCTGACAGCAACATTATCAAGCAACTTTGGAGCAAGATTAAAACAAGCTACAACAAGCTATAAATGCAACCAGGTGCATGGATGGATATAGGATGACATGTATATCAAAACATGTTTATAAAACATCTCCAGATTATGCATATAATGATTAGTAGCAACATGTTTATATAGCATCACGAAATAACAGATTCAACCTAGAAAAACAACAACATCATGTACACTACTTAACAAGCTCGATTCACTCATCACAAGTCATTGCATGACAAGATAATCATAGCATCATCAAGAAGACATGTTTGTGTAACAAACCAAGGCAAGAACAAGTCCAAAGCATGCAAGGATCAACTATAGCAACCTTGGCCAACTTGAATAACAAGTAAACAATCTGTCAGGAAATGTTTTGAAGCAAAAGTAGAGCACTCAAATGACATGCTAGACTACTCCATAATTGCAAACAAGGGCATGAATGGATAGACAATAACCACATGTTCAAAACACCCTCAGTGAAGTATCTCAAAATAAGCATGGATCTCTCTGTAGCATCAAGTTTACATGGCATCAAAATAATAGCAGAGCAGGGACTAAAATCAGCAATATCACGAAGCCTAGTTTGCATGCTTGTGCTAGTCAGCACATTGATCACAAAAATACATGGCATACACTCCTGGAAATATGGCATGGCATAGATCAAAACACATGTAGACATCAACCTCATAGGATGCACACATCAATCATGGCAAAAATGACAAATGAGCAAGTTATAACAGTTTCAGCAGATAAACATCAACATGCACTCTTCCAACAGCATTTCGGGCATCAAGATTAGCTCAAATGAAAATGATGCAATGGAACGAAATGAATTACTCGTCGAGGCAAACAATCTGACATATTACACGCACAAAACGGAGCTACGGATGCAGAGATGTGATGCGATGAACATGGCATGTTTTTGCAAAATTATCAGGGACTTGGTGATGAAAACAACCTTCGGGATCTAGGTTTCCTCGTGGGCACGCGAACCAAGGCGGCCGGAGACTCGCCGGAGACGGGGCTTGAGGTGGCCGGGGAGGCGCGGGGAGGTGGCCCCGGACCGGATCCGGCTGGATCCGGCCGGCGGCGGGCGCGGGAGGCGCGCGGAGAGGCGCGGGGCGAGTGGCG
>NC_041381.1:88275434-88324270 GCF_002162155.2 Triticum dicoccoides
GAGGGTGGCGGCGGCGCGCCACGTGGCGGCCTCCGATTGGCACGGGGAGCGGCGGCGGACATGTCCGGCGCCGGGCGGACGCGTCCGGCGCGCGGAGGAAGAAGGGGCTAGGGTTTCGGGGGATTAGACTGCGTATTTGGAGGGGGAGGGCATATTTATAGGTAGAGGGAGCTAGGAGAGTCCAAATGAGGTGCGGTTTTCGGCCATGCGATCGTGATCGAACGACCGAGAGCATGGAGGGGGTTTGCTGGGTTTTGGGCCACTTTGGAGGGGGTGTTGGGCTGCAAACAAAAGAGGCTTTTACGGTTACCCGGTTAACCGTTGGAGTATCAAACGACCTCCAAATGGCACGAAACTTGACAGGCGGTCTACAGTGCTATACCAAGGCCGCTTGGCAAACCTCGGGCCATTCCGAGAAAGTTTAACACCCACTCACAACAAGAGACAAAAGGGGGAAGCCGGGGGACATAGGAGTGCCGGATTGCAAAACGGACAACGGGGAAAAAGCTCGGATGCATGAAACGAACATGTATGCACAATGAAATGCACATGATGACGTGATATGAAATGCAGATGATGACATGGCAAAATGCAAAATGCGAGCAAATGACATGGCAACGACGGCGAATAACTGGCAGACACCTGGCGCATCGGATCCGGGGCGTTACAACACTCCTCCACTAACAAGAGATCTCGTCCCGAGATCTTAGGACCGAGACGGAAGGGAAAAGGAATGAGGTGAACCAAGAACTCAAGAGAAGAAGTAAAGAATCGAGAGCACTCGAGAAGAAGAGAGGAACGACGAGAATGACGAGAATCTAAACTCACGGAATCAGATAGACTATGAAACTACTCGTTCTAACCGGAGTGGTTAGAATGAGAAAAGAAACGAATAAGACTGAAAGGATTTAGGCAGCACTCCGGCTGAAAATGGAAGGATTAGAACACACGCTTGAGAATGGAAATGATACTTGATGAAGACATGACACAAAACCTCCGGAAAGAATTGAAATAGTGGAAAGAAAAGAATGAACAAGAAAATGACAACTTGTACCACGAATGAAATAGAAAGCAACCTTAGAAGAAAAGATTGAATAGAGTTATTGAGAAAATCAACAATGAAAAGAATAAGCTTGTCATGGACTTATGGATAACATCTCAAAATTATGAGGTGATAATCGACCACGAGCTGAAAAGATTAAATAGCTGAGAAGAACGAAGAAATGCAAAACTCCACTTCAAAAGAATACGGAGAATTAATTGCACTTCGGAAAGCAAGGAGGAAAGATACTTGAACTCCGCCTACAAGAATCTTGATGAACACTTGAAGAATGAATTAAATCATGAAGAAACATCGTGAAGAACTCCGGTGACAAAAGGATGATGAGATAGAATGAAAGATGAAAGAATAAGATGAGCCTTGCGATGATTTAGATGGAGGATCCGCCGAAATGGCCGAGGAAAATTGAACTCCGAAAAAGAAAAGATGAAAACACTTGGAACTAGAATTTATTCCTCAAGAGCAAACTCTGAAGAAAGGAATTAATCACCTGGATGAAATAAGAATAAGATTTATTGTATGCTTATCCTTCATCAAATTAAATTGATGACAAGCAATGGATTTTGCATAATACTTATTCTTCTTGAAAAAGAATTGAGAAGTGACATATCGCAAACTTGGGAAGGTCTTCATGAGCCACCGGTAGGATTGAAACGAACGAATGGATTAATATGATAAACAAGGAAAAGACTCTGAAAGAACCACCGTGAGAATTCGAAAATGACTGATGAAAGAGACTTAATCACCGGGAAGAATTAGAAGAACAAATATGCTTGAGGGGATTTTGATGAAAAGAACGAAGAGATCGCGAACTGATTGAAGAATACTTGAACGAAGCACCGGAAGAATATTGAGACGAACGAAAAGGGCACGGATATAGAATAATTGGAGAACGAATCTGAAAACTTAGAACGAAGAAATCTTCCGAAAAGATGGCCTCCGGATGATCAAGAGAGAAATCAACTCCTGAAATGCTCCGGATGGATGAAAAGAATTTGCATGACTTGAAAAAATTTGATAGGATAACATTGAGCTAGCACCGCGAATCTCCAGGAGAACGGACAAGATTTAGAGGAAATCTCTTCTTCGGTCTTCAAATGGCGACGGAAAACACCACCAAAATTACTGAGATACTCCGAGAGAATGAAAAAGCGAAGAGGTTGAGCCAATAATGAAAATGATTTGAAAACGATCTTGTAAAAGGCATGTGACTGATGAAATTCATTCTTACGTCACACTTGAAAAGAATTTCGGAATAGCTCCGGAATAATTAGAAGAGTCAGGTAAGATCCTGGGAAAAGACCTGTGGGTTAGGGCCCACTGAAGAGAAAAATACGGTTGGAAAGGATGTTGAACAGATAGATGATGCACCGGAACAATTGAAATATTAGAATGAGGTGACAACCTCGAATTAATTGGAACACAGACGAATCTCCTGAAATATCTTGAACACTCCGGAAGGATAAACTGGCGAGAGGCGAATGAGCAGGGAAAAACACTTGAGCCGAGGAAAAAGAATATGAACAACCCGAAAAAAACTTGAATTGAAACCACCGGAAAAGAAAAAGAGATGAAGAATGACAAACGAGACGAGAAATCACCGGTTGAAATAATTGATGAAAGACTGAACAGGCTCCGCACGAATGAAATTGATGGTCGAAAGAGACTCAGACTCCGGGAAGAAAAAAGGGTGGGAGGGCGGGAAAACAAAGGCAACTTGGAAGGGGGACCCGACGAATATCTTGAAGAGAAAACATCGGTTGAAATCATTGAGGAAAGAAAACAAAGACTTCGCATGAGTAGGATGGATACTCGATTACGGACTCCGGATTCGAGAAGAAGAAGGGAGGGCGGGTGGGAAAAACAAGGACAACTTCGGACAGGGAAACAACATCGATCGAAAAGAGCTGAGGAACAAAGATCGGAAAACCAACTGCGTGAACCTAAAGAAAATTTGAAGGGGAAGAGGAGTAATTCAAAACATCTACGTCAAGATTCCTCACCAGAGCGACGAAGGGGCTGAGGAGTAAAAAGAATTCCTACTCTCCAATATAACTAGACTCAGAAAACAGTTTTCTTCTAGACTCAACAACGGCCAAACTACACGATCAAACAAGGGGGCTCCTAAGGTCGGTCGAGGCTCTGATACCAACTTGTCACGCCCAAGATGTGACCCTATCCTAAAGGAACTCGAAGGTCCCACCAAGGATAGAAGCGCGTCTTGAAGACGCTTTTGCAAGGTGGATATCATTACATCAACATTACATAATAGTGGGGATACATACAAAAGGCATACAATGCCACACGAATACAACATCATCTTACATAAGAGCACCATCCGACTATGGATGAAACACAAACAGAAACTCAAATGGCATCCACCCTGCTAGCCCAGGCTGCCGACCTGGAACCTATCCCCTGATCGAAGAAGAAGCAGAAGAAGAACTCCAAAACAAGCAAACATCGCTCTCGCATCAAGATCATCGCATAACCTGTACCTGCAACTGTTGTTGTAGTAATCTGTGAGCCACGAGGACTCAGCAATCCCATTACCGTGGGTATCAAGACTAGCAAAGCTTAATGGGAAAGGAAAGGGGTAAAGTGGTGAGGTTGCAGCAGCGACTAAGCAAGTATGGTGGCTAACATATGCAAAGAAGAGCGAGAAGAGAACAAGCGGAATGGTCGTGAAGCTAGCAATGATCAAGAGGTGATCCTGAACACCTACTTACGTCAAACATAACCCAGAAACCGTGTTCACTTCCTGGACTCCGCCGAGAAGAGACCATCACGGCTACACACGCGGTTGATGCATTTTAATTCGGATCTGGTGTCAAGTTATCTACAACCGGACATTAACAAATTCCCATCTGCCACATAACTGCGGGCACGGCTCTCGAAAGTTTATACCCTGCAGGGGTGTCCCAACTTAGCCCATGATAAGCTCTCGCGATCAACGAAGGATATTCCTTCTCCCAGGAAGACCCGATCAGTCTCGGAATCCCGATTTACAAGACATTTCGACAATGGTAAAACAAGACCAGCAAAGCCGCCCGGATGTGCCGACAAATCCTGATAGGAGCTGCACATATCTCGTTCTCAGGACACACCGGATTGTCCAAACTTCCGGTAGGCGGGCCCAGAGTTGCCCCTGGTGGCCACCGGCGGCTGACAGGTTGGACCAACACTCACGACGAGCACTGGCCCGGGGGGGTAAATAAAGATGACCCTCGGGCTCCGTAAACCCAAGAGAAAAAGGGCTAGCTGAGGCAAATGGTAAAACCAAGGTTGGGCCTTGCTGGACAAGTTTTATTCAAAGCAAAATTGTCAGGGGGGTCCCATAAATTACCCGACCGCGTAAGGAACGCAAAATCCGGGAACATAACACCGGTATGACGGAAACTAGGGCGGCAAGAGTGGAACAAAACACCAGGCATAAGGCCGAGCCTTCCACCCTTTACCAAATATATAGATGCATTAATAATATAAGAGATATTGTGATATCCCAACAAAAATCCTGTCCACCATGGAGCAATCTTCAACTTCACCTGCAACTATCAACGCTATAAGAGGGGCTGAGCAAAGCGGTAACATAGCCAAGCAATGGTTCGCTAGGAAGGGTGTCAAAGGTTAGAGGTTCATGGCAATTTGGGAGGCTTGATGAGCAAAAGATAGGTAACACAGCATAGCGATAGAACGAAGCAACTAGCATAGCAATGATAGTAGTGAGATCCAGGGTAGCGGTCATCTTGCCTGAAATCCCACAAGGAAGAAGAACGAGTCCATGAAGAAGATGAAGCCATGAAGATGAACCACACGTAGACGAACGCATCCTCACGATCGCAACGAAACGGGAACTATCGAGAAGAAGCACACAACATGGTAAACACACCACACATGAGCAAGACATGATGCACAACAAGCATGATGCATGGCAAGGCTACATGAAGCTAATCACGGCAAGAGATGATGCAAACAAGAACAACACATCAAAGCAAGTTTAAATGAGGCCGGTAACAACATATAACAATTCCGGTAAGTCCTCATATGCAAATTTCGAAATTGGTCCAGAACTGAATAAACAGTATGTTCAAATTGTTAAACAGCAAGTTAAGATGCACCAAGATGATCTACACGAAATTCTAGTCAAGTTACATATAAAGTTCATTTAATTCGGAGCTACGGCCTAGAAGATATGAGCAAAATAAGTTAAGCATGGCATTGATGCAAAATGCATACAAACATCAAGCAAAACACCTCAAAACAAGGATGCAACATGATAATATGAAGCTACATGCAAAATCAAGCAAGTTTCATATAGAGCACACTCAAAACGGAGCAACGGTTCAACACATGCACACTATACAAGTTATAACACCAATCTGTCCACAACAGCAACTAGGCATCTTACAAGTATCAAAACAACATGCTACAACACCCCAACATCAGAACAAAAGGCATGAGCATGATGTACAGGTAAAGGACAAAAAAACATGAACACTGAGCTATCTCCAGAAACTACTAGAACATGCTCAAAAGGACATGGGAAGATTGCAAGTTATAACAGTTTCAGACTTTAGCAGAAATAACATCAGGTTGCAATGTTTGGAGCTATAAAACAACAAGTTACAGGAACATATCATGGCAAATAAAGGCATGGCATGATACTACTAAATGCATAGATCAAAAGTCCCTTACTTACCATGAGCCAAAAAGGCACAGAAAATATGATGGCACCCATGTAAACATGGCAAGTTATATTACAGATTCATACATGGCAGGAACAACAATAAGTAGGCATGTTGGTGAGCTTGAACCACTCACTACAGAGCAATACATGGCATGGCAAGGCACCCAACAGTAAGAAGGAATGTTTATTAAGCTAAGCATGGCAAGAGCAAGTTCATAGGGTGCATGGATCACTAGCAAACAATCATGAAAACATTGAACTTAATGTTAACAGGCTGACAGCAACATTATCAAGCAACTTTGGAGCAAGATTAAAACAAGATACAGCAAGCTATAAATGCAACCAGGTGCATGGATGGATAGAGGATGACATGTAGATCAAAACATGTTTATAGAACATCTCCAGATTATGCATATAATGATTAGTAGCAACATGTTTATATAGCATCACGAAATAACAGATTCAACCTATCTAAACAGCAACATCATGTACACTACGTAACAAGCTCGATTCACTCACCACAAGTCATTGCATGACAAGATAATCATAGCATCATCAAGAAAACATGTTTGTGTAACAAACCAAGGCAAGAACAAGTCCAAAGCATGCAAGGATCAACTATAGCAACCTTGGCCAAATTGAATAACAAGTAAAGAATCTGTCAGGAAACATTTTGAAGCAAAAGTAGAGCACTCAAATAACATGCTAGACTACTCCATAATTGCAAACAAGGGCATGAATGGATAGACAATAACCACATGTTCAAAACACCCTTACTGAAGTATCTCAAAATAAGCATGGATCTCTCTGTAGCATCAAGTTTACATGGCATCAAAATAATAGCAGAACAGGGACTAAAATCAGCAATATCACGAAGCCTAGTTTGCATGCTTGTGCTAGTCACCACATTGATCACAAAAATACATGGAATACACCCCTGGAAAGATGGCATGGAATAGATCAAAACACATGTAGACATCAACCTCATAGGATGCACACATCAATCATGGCAAAAATGACAAATGAGCAAGTTATAACAGTTTCAGCAGATAAACATCAACATGCACTCTTCCAATAGCATTTCGGGCATCAAGATTAGCTCAAATGAAAATGATGCAATGGAACTAAATGAAGTACTCATCGAGGCGAACAATCTGACATATTACACGCACAAAATGGAGCTACGGATGCAGAGATTTGATGCGATGAACATGGCATGTTTTTGCAAAATTATCAGGGACTTAGTGATGAAAACAACCTTCGGGATCTAGGGTTCCTCGCGGGCACGCGAACCGAGGCAGCCAGAGACTCGCCGGAGACGGGGCCGGAGGTGGCCGGGGAGGCGCGGGGAGGTGGCCCCGGACCGGATCCGGCCGGCGGCAGGCGCGGGAGGCGCGCGGAGAGGCGCGGGGCGAGTGGCGGCGTGGCGCCGGAGGGTGGCGGCGGCGCGCCACATGGCGGCCTCCGATTGGCACCGGGAGCGGCGGCGGACATGTCTGGCGCCGGGCGGACGCGTCCGGCGCGCGGAGGAAGAAGGGGCTAGGGTTTCGGGGGATTAGACCGCGAATTCGGAGGGGGAGGGCATATTTATAGGTAGAGGGAGCTAGGAGAGTCCAAATGAGGTGCGGTTTTCGGCCACGCGATAGTGATCGAACGACCGAGAGCATGGAGGGGGTTTGCTGGGTTTTGGGCCACTTTGGAGGGGGTGTTGGGCTGCAAACAAAAGAGGCTTTTACGGTTACCCGGTTAGCCGTTGGAGTATCAAACGACCTCCAAATGGCACGAAACTTGACAGGCGGTCTACCGGTGCCATACCAAGGCTGCTTGGCAAACCTCGGGCCATTCCGAGAAAGTTTACCACCCACTCACAACAAGAGACAAAAGGGGGACGCCGGGGGACATAGGAGTGCCGGATTGCAAAACGGACAACGGGGAAAAAGCTCGGATGCATGAAACGAACATGTATGCACAATGAAATGCACATGATGACGTGATATGAAATGCAGATGATGACATGGCAAAATGCAATATGCGAGGAAATGGCATGGCAACGACGGCGAATAACTGGCAGACACTTGGCGCATTGGATCCGGGGCGTTACACCCTCCCTGGTTCGGGCCCCGCTGAGACGACACCTCGATGTCGCGCCTAGGCTTCGGGGAAGGGGCCTCTGGAGGCGTCTTGCTCTCCAGGGCACCTGAGCTCAGCAAATCCTCCGAGGAGGACTGTTTGGCGTGAGACCTCGCCGGGCTGCACAAAGTATGGTTAAACTACTACATCCTAATAACCCCGGGTGCGTATGCGTGTTCGGATTTTGTGTACTCATGACTTTACCAGGGGTTGGGCCCTGGGATCCCACTCCGGGCTGCTATTGGCAGCCGTAGTGGACGCCTCCGGGAGGGAACTTTTCCCTCTCTTTGGCGATTCGGCCTCCACGGATGAGGAAGCCGCTCTTTTCTTCCCTCCCCCCATGGAGGACCCATCTTCTTCCTCCTGCTCTTCGTCTTCGGAGGAGGGATGGTCACTGGAGTCTTCGGATTTTGCGTCCGAAGCATCGCGGCGACGGAGACTGCTCCGGGTCTTCTTGACCTTCTCGAAGGCCTCTTTCTTCGGCGCCTCGTAAGGCGCTGGGACCAGCATCTTCGTCGGAAGAGGTCTTGCCGTTTCCTCCGGCAGCGGGGCCGGACAGTGTATCCGCCCCACCTTCTTAGTCCAATCCTGGGATTATTGAAGAAATCATGATAAAAGCGTCTCCCTCGGGATATGCCAGCAAAACATGGATTGACAGAGCATAGCAATGACTTACCGGACTTGTAGAGCAGGACAGTTGATACCCGCGGTCCTTTTTTCGACTATAAACAGTAGGGTAAGACCCCACTGCAATTTTTGTAAATTAAGAGAGCAAAGTAACAAGTAGTCTAAAAAGGCTTGAGGTAAGCCCTAAGAACAAAAAGAAACTAAAACCCGATACCCGCGGTCCTCGGCGGAGCCCGGCCACGGTTTGCCAGACTTGAAGAGCACCTTCCAGATGTCCTTGTGTGAGGAGCCGTAAAGCTCCCGTAGGGTCTGGTGCTCTGTTGGGTCGTATTCCCACAAACTACAGGCTCGGTGTTGTCAAGGGAGAACCAGGCGAACCAACATCACCTGGACTATGTTGACGAGTTTGACGTCCTTGTCAACCATGCTCTGGACGCGTGTTTGGAGCATCGATAGCTCATTGGATGAGGACCAATTCAGGCCTTTCTTGGGCCAACACATGAGCCGCAGCAGGGCTCCGGATCTGAATTCGGGAGCAGCGACCCACTTTTTCCCGCGCGGCTCGGTGATATAGAACCGCTGCTGCTGCCACTCCTTGACGGAATCATTGAAGGTGCCCGTCGGCCATGTGACCTTGGGCATCTTGCTCACCATGGCGCTGCCGCACTCAGTGTGCTTGCCGTTAACCACCTTGGGCTTCACATTGAAGATCTTCAGCCATAAGCCGAAGTGGGGCGAAATGCGGAGGAAGGCCTCACACACGACGATAAACTTCGAGATATTGAGGAAAGAATTAGGGGACAGATCATGAAAATCAATCCTGTAATAATACATGATGCCACGAACAAATGGGTGGAGGGGAAACCCCAGCCTGCGGACAAAATGAGGAAGAAACACGACCCTCTCGTGAGGCTCCGGGATGGTGACGATCTGTCCCATCGTCGGGAGACGGTGGCCGATTTTCTTGGTCAGGTACCCGGCCTCTCGGAGCTTTTTGATATCCTTCTCCCGAATGGTAGAGGCCATCCATTTGCCTCCTGCTCCAGATCCGGACATCTTTGGAGAACCTCTCTTCGGTGGAGAAGATGAGTGCTTGGGCGCTAGGGCTTGAGCAAAGGGGAATGGACGAGCGAAGGGAAAGGCGTGGGTAAAGAGGAAGAGACCTTATCTCTTTATAGAGGCGATAAAAGCTTTCGCGCCTCCCCACTTGCCTAGTGGAACCCGCTCGCCGTGATTGGCGGTGCGATTGGGCTGCCCGTGCCCGTATTAATGAAAGCCCCGCGATAAGGGGAACACGATCTCTGCTTCGAAGATACGTGCCCGGAAAACCGCCTCGCAATGTGTACGGTGGTTGGTTGTGGAGAGACGGTTCAGTAATGTCTCTACCATGATGTTATGTCATGCTATCTAAAAATGTCAGTAGGTTATATTTGTGGATATCGTTCTCCCCATGATGGCATGTGAAGATCGTCTTGCAGATCTGGACACGATTTAAGTGTTCGGTAATTACTTTGGAGTACTCGGAGATGGAACCCGCCTTGCAATGCCGAAGACAAACTACGCGCCGGACTCATCGTCATTGAAGCCTGGTTCAGGGGCTACTGAGGGAGTCCAGGATTAGGGGGTATCCGGACAGCCGGACTATATACTTTCGCCGGACTGTTGGACCATGAAGATACAAGACTCAAGACTTTTTCCCGTGTTCGGATGGGACTCTCCTTTGCATGGAAGACAAGCTTGGCGATCCGGATAATAGATTTCCTTCTTTGTAACCGACTCTGTGTAAACCCTAACCTCCTCCGGTGTCTATATAAACCGGAGGGTTTAGTCCTTAGAGGGACAATCATAATCATCATAGGCTAGCTTCTAGGGTTTAGCCTCTACGATCTCGTGGTAGATCAACTCTTGTAATACTCATATCATCAAGATCAATCAAGCAGGAAGTAGGGTTTTACCTCCACCGAGAGGGCCGGAACCTGGTTAAAACATCGTGTCCCCTGCCTCCTGTTACCATTAGCCTTAGACGCACAGATCGGGACCCCTTACCAGAGATCCGCCGGTTTTGACACCGACAGTGGGCGCGGGCGAAGGTTTTCCAGCCACGCCTAAGAAGCATGATGTGCGGTGCGGGAAACTCGACGTCCGCCCACGCCACATGATTGCAGTAGCCGCTCATGCTCAATCCCAGCCTGAGCGGCTGCTCAGTCTCCATCATCCTAGCGAAGGGGCGAGGCAGCCGCAGACGGCTGCGGGGCCGACCGTGCAGCTTGATGACGAAATCCAACGCGGTGTCTCCCGTATGGCCTACTGTCGGTGTTAGTGCGGCCGGCGGAGGGGCGGCGAGTACACCACCTCGCCCGCCCCGGCCACGGGCGCTGCGTCGACCACAACCACGCACCACGGCTTCACATTCCGCGCTAGACTCTGCCCTTGCTGCTGATACGTCTCCAACATATCTACTTTTCCAAACACTTTTGCCCTTGTTTTGGACTCTAATTTGCATGATTTGAATGGAACTAACCCAAACTGACGCTGTTTCCAGCAGAATTGCCATGGTGTTATTTTTGTGCAAAAATGAAAGTTCTCGGAATGACCTGAAAGTTCTCGGAGAATATTTTTGGAATTTATAAAAATACTGGAGAAAGAATCAAGACCAGGGGGCCCACACCCTGTCCACAAGGGTGGGGGTGCGCCTGCCCCCTGGGCGCGCCCCCCTATCTTGTGGGGCCCCAGAGGATCCACCGACCTCAACTCCAACTCCATATATTCACGTTCGGGGAGAAAAAAATCAGAGAGAAGGATTCATTGCGTTTTACGATACGGAGCCGCCGCCAAGCCCTAATCTCTCTCGTGAGGGCTGATCTGGAGTCCGTTCGGGGCTCCGAAGAGGGGAATCCGTCGCTGTCGTCATCATCAACCATCCTCCATCACTAATTTCATGATGCTCACCGCCGTGCGTGAGTAATCCCATCGTAGGCTTGCTGGACGGTGATGGTTTGGATAAGATTTACCATGCAATCGAGTTAGTTTTGTTAGGGTTTGATCCCTAGTATCCATTATGTTCTAAGATTGATGTTGCTATGACTTTGCTATGCTTAATGCTTGTCACTAGGGCCCGAGTGCTATGATTTCAGATCTGAACCTATTATGTTTTCATGAATATATGTGATTTCTTAATCCTATCTTGCAAGTCAATAGTCACCTACTATGTATTATGATCCGGCAACCCCGAAGTGACAATAATCGGGACCACTCCCGGTGATGACCGTAGTTTGAGGAGTTCATGTATTCACTAAGTGTTAATGCTTTGGTCTAGTACTCTATTAAAAGGAGGCCTTAATATCCCTTAGTTTCCTATAGGACCCCGCTGCCACGGGAGGGTGGGACAAAAGATGTCATGCAAGTTCTTTTCCATAAGCACGTATGACTATATTCGGAATACATGCCTACATTACACTGATGAACTAGAGCTACTTCTGTGTCACCCTATATTATAACTGTTGCATGAGGAATCGCATCCGACATAATTATCCATCATTGATCCAATGCCTATGAGCTTTTCACATATTGATCTTCGCTTAGTTACTTTTCCGTTGCCACTGTTACGATTACTATAAAATTGCTACTGTTACTTTTGCCACTGTTACCGTTACTTCCATACTACTTTGCTACTAAATACATTGCTGTAGATATTAAGTTATCCAGGTATGTGAATTGACAACTCAGCTGCTAATTGATACGTCTCCAACGTATCTATAATTTTTGATTGTTCCATGCTATTATATTACCCCTTTTGGATGTTTATGGGCTTTCTTTTACACATTTATATCATTTTTGGGACTAACCTACTAACCGGAGGCCCAGCCCATATTGCTGTCTTTTTGCCTATTTCAGTATTTCGAAGAAAAGGAATATCAAACGGAGTCCAAACGGAATGAAACCTTTGGTGTCACATCCCTAGCTTCTGGTGCTGCCTAGTGTTTGCATCATGTTTAAATTTCTGAAACTTGAACTGGGGAAATTTGGAAGCCTCAAAACCCTAAATAAAAGAAGGGCAAAAACCCTAAAATCTCATTCATTGTTCCAAAATGCTCCTCTTAAATGTTTGATAATTTTTCGCAAGGGTTCTGGTCCCAACCAAAATATTGAACATTTTTAAGGACTTAATCTTGGGACTTTGAATTTAAATCATTAGCTATTTGAATTTTAATTATATTCATATAATTAGAATATAATTTCAAATACCCCTGAAATATTTTATGAGCTTTTGGAAAAGTCCATCTAGCAAAATAAAAATATTCATAGGAGTTTTTGGCATTGTTTGAATTTGTTTAAATTCAAAAAAATGGCAAAAGATTAAATAAAAGAAAAACAGAACAGAAATAAAAAAAAAGAAGGCCACCAGGCCACCTACCTAACTTACCTGGAAGCCCAGCTGCGGCCCAGCTTGACCAGCCCAGCCCACCTACCTCGCCGCTCGTCGTCTTCCTCTGCCAGTAGGCAGAGGCGAGGCGTGGCGCGCGCCCGAGAGCCCCGGCCACCTCCTGCTTACCTGCTCGCCGCTGGAGGCACCCGAGGGTGCCACGCACTCCCCTCGACCCCTTGCACCTCTCGCCACTCTCCCGTGTCTCTCCCTCCGTCCCTATCCTCCTCTGCTCTCTCTCCCTCACGCGCCCGAGCGGAGCCCGTCGCCGCCGCTTGCTGCTGCCGCGGCCACCGCCTCGCCTCCCCGACGCCTCCCAAAGCTCCGCCTCGACCCCCTCTTCCTCCCCACCGATCCACGGCCCTCCGGAAGCCCTGCAGCGTCGCCCTCAAGCTCGTCCCCAACCTTCGGCCGCCGGCGAACTTTCGAGGATTCGCGAGCTCCAGCCCCTCCCCGGCCTCGCCGTTGCCTCTACCGGATCCGCTGTGAGCTCCTCTTCCATTCCCCCTCCTCCTAGCGCTTGTTCCCGCACTCTAGCCGCCCTTTTCACCGGAGCCGATTGCTTCTCGCCGCCGGCCATGGCGCCGCCGTGGCCAGGGCCACCCCAAGATTGCCCGATGCTGCTGCCGCCGCCAAACCTCGTCGCCGACCACTTTTCCGGCCACCCCAGCACCTATCACAGCCACCACTAGATGCGCGCCACTGCGCGCGTTCGAATGCAACAAACCACGGCCGAAACGATGCCATGTGGCTCGTTTCCGAGCCCTCCGCCGCGTCTGGACTCGCCGGCGGCTAAACGCCGGCGATCGCTGACCCGATGACCGGCGTGGGTTGACCCCACTGCCCAGTTTGACCCCCCCTCTCTCTCACTGACATGCGGGCCCCGCCCGGCTAATTAAGTTAGGTTAGTATTAACTAAGCTAGGTTAGTTAGTTAGACACTGACACTCGGGACCCACAGGTCAGGGTTTGACCGGACTGTGCCACGTTGACCTGCTGATGTCATCATGACGTCAGGATGACGCAGTATTGTTTTCTGGATTTATTTTTATTCAGAAAATTCCAGAAAATTGTATAAACTTCTAAAATTCATAGAAATTCAACCGTAACTCCAAATTAAATAATTTATATATGAAAAATTATCAGAAAAATTCAAGGAATCCATTTGTACCATTTTCATGCATGTTAGAACAACTTATAGCTGCTGTATAGCACAAATCAATTAAATGGCATTTGAATAATCACATATGGAGTTGGAATTTGAATCATGTATTAAAACCAACTTCATTTAAATCATAGCTAGGTGCATTAGCCCAAAACACATTCATATTGCCATGTCATAGCATGCATCATATTGTGCATTGCATTGATCGTGTTTCTTCTGTGTTGCCGGTGTTGTTCCCCCTCGATAGACGTTGTACCGACGATGTGATCGTTGACACTGATGAAGACTCAATGCTATCTTCAGAAGTGCCAGGCAAGCAAAACCCCTTGTTCATTCCGATACAATCCTACTCTCTCGCCCTGCTCTCTTTTAATGCATTAGGACAACACCGATTCATCTGTTACTTGCTGCGGTAGCTGAACCCCTTTATCCTTTGCATGACCTGTCATTGCCACAGTAAATAGATGAAACCCACTAGCATGAGTAGGAGTTGTTTGAGCCCTGATGTGCCTACTCATTTATGCTTGTTTGTCATGCCTGCTACTGCTTAGAGTTGAGTCAGGTCTGATTCATCGGGGATGAATCAGAGGCGTGTGAACATGTCCTACTGTTGAGAGCTAAGTGTGTGAACACGATTTGGTAAAGGTAGCGGTGAGAGGCCATGTAGGAGTACATGGTGGGTTGTCTCATTGCAGCCGTCCTCAGGAACTGAGTTCTGTGTTTGTGATCCATGACCAGTTACTACCACACATTGGGTTCCGGTAACTCAACCCCTCTCGACTTATTAATCAACATGATCTCTGTCCAGGAGTTGCAACTAGTTTCTGGTGTTTGTAGGTAGTGTTAGTAGTCTACCAAGTGGCACCCGGTACAGGTGGGCTTGAGACAGACTAGGCACAGTGGCACGGTGTACCAAGTGGCACCCGGATGGTGGGCTTGGGAACCCTGCTCACATCGTTTGGGGCCGTGAGCGACACCCCGGCCGGATCTCCTTGCGGATGGAACCCGAATAGGCGATAAACCTGGACTAGAGACTTGTTCGGTTAGTCAGGTCGTGGCCGACTCCCTCGCCCGGCTTCCGCTTGAAGGTTGCCGAGGTACATGACGTGTACAGGGCGATAAGTGGCGAAAGCGTGTGTGAAGAAGTACACCCCTGCAGGGTTATCTTTATCTATTCGAATAGCCGGATTCCTCGGATATGGAAACTTGGACCCCTTGCATAGTTCATAGACAAGTGAAAGTGGATACTCTAAAATACGCAAGATAAGCGTGAGTGCTATGGATGGCGTTCTCGTAGGGAGACGGGAGCGGATCCATAGTGGTGTATTGATATGGTGAATATGTGGACTCGTGTGCGCCACCTCAAAAGAGTTACTTGCAGTCATAGTGTCAGGATAGCCACCGAGTCAAAGCTGGCTTGCTGCAGTTAAACTCCACCATCCCCTTTGTTGATAATGATGCATATGTAGATAGTTCTGATGTAAGTCTTGCTGGGTACATTTGTACTCACATTTGCCTATTTTATGTTTTTGCAGAGAGACTTCAGTCTCACTAGTAGTTCCGCTTGGACTTCGACGTTTAGCTTGTTACCTCAGCTACGATCTTGTGCCCTCGGCAGGATCTGGTAGATAGTCAGGCTTCTCAGCCTTTTTCATTTATAGGTGTCTGTACTCAGACATGTTAAGCTTCCGCATGTGCTTTGATTTGTATGCTCTGAATGTTGGGTCATGAGACCCCTGTTTGTAATATTCCGCTCCTCGGAGCCTAATGAATACTTACTTGTGTCGTAGAGTCATGTTGTGATGCCTTGTTGTATTTGCACATATCGAGCATATTGTGTGTATGATTCAAATGCTTGGTATGTGTGGGATCTGACTATCTAGTTGTTTATCCTTAGTAGCCTCTCTTACCGGGAAATGTCTCCTAGTGTTTCCACCGAGCCATGGTAGCTTGCTACTGCTCCGGAACACTTAGGCTGGCCGGCATGTATCCTTCTTCGTTCCTGTGTCTGTCCCTTCGGGGAAATGTCACGCGATGAATACCGGAGTCCTGTTAGCCCGCTACAGCCCGGTTCACCGGAGTCCTGCTAGCCCAGTGCTACAGCCTGGATTCACTCGCTGATGACCGACACGTTCGATGCTAGGTCATGGATGCCTGTCCCTGTAAGTTTGTGCCACTTTGGGTTTACGACTAGCCATGTCAGCCCGGGCTCCTTATCATATGTATGCTAGCGACACTATCATATACGTGTGCCAAAAGGCGCAAACGGTCCCGGGCAAAGGTAAGGCGACACCCGTGGGAATACCGTGCGTGAGGCCGCAAAGTGATATGAGGTGTTACATGCTAGATCGATGTGGCATTGAGTCGGGGTCCTGACAGCGTTGGTATCAGAGCTTGACTGCCTGTAGGATTACCAAGCCAAACTGGTCGAAGTTGAGTCTAGAAATGCTTTAGTTATATGTAAGGGAATTGATTGTGGGATGGAACGTAAGGCTCTTTTTACTCCTTATACCTCATGCCCTTCTGATCTGAGTCATCTTATCTTTCCTACGGGGATTAAGAACTAGGCTATCTCTTCTTTCTATCAGGATCACGTGTTACTAATCCGTAAACTTATAAGATTGTTGGATTAAGCCTCAGTTCAGTTTCTACCTCTGTATGTTAATTATTGATCTCGAGACCTTGATATTGTGCTTCTGAGTGGTTATGCCACCATTTTTGTGAATGTCTCAAATTTTTTCTGAGCATTTACAGCCGTTATGCTGTCCGAGTCATCCCAGGTTTCTAAACAATCTGATGCATTTGCAAAATCCTTTCCCTCTGGTTTCGATGTTCCTTTATGCCAGCTCAATCACACTAATTGTTGAGTTGAGGTATTCTATTGCCTTGACATTTATGTTGGAGTTATTATTATGATCCTAGGTGTCTTAGAGGATCGCCAGGTAATCTAGCCATGTTTTGTGTTCCCCGTGTGATGATTCTGGCCATTATTCTCGAAAGCATCTCGTGATGCCACTTAGTAGTAGGTATTCTATTCCTGGGGTTTCGAACCAAGGTTCACCCTACTTACTTCATGATGATAGTGTTGCTAGTTCCTTTAGGATATTATTAACTTTGTGATAGTCCTCGAGGTTCGTGGTACATCCTTCTTCCAATTACCATGAACCATTCTTGGCAGGAGTTCTTCTGAACCAAAAGATGACAACAAGAGTGCTCTCGATGAGTTCTCCATGCTATATTGTGACTCTGCCAGCTCAACCTTTCTGCATGGGTTATTCGGAAGAATTATGTTGAAATCGTTCGACATGCTAATCCATGCCCCCACAACTCGAAAAGTTATATGTTCCCTTGAGTTGCTCTCTTTAGTCGTATCCCGACCATCCTCTATCAGTTGATAACCAAGAGTATATGTGCATTTGTGTTCATCGATGCCCTATTATCTCTGTGGTCTGTTAAGCCATTCCATTTCGGAATGACTAGGAGAAACAAACTCCAGTGCCTCATCCATATCTAGGATTGGGTCAAAGCAGTTGTATTCCGCAGATCAAAATGCCAATTCAGCTTGGTTCTGTTCTACCTTGGAGTATTACCCCCTTTATGTCAGAATTGTCATGAGAACTGCACCAACTCTCATGAATTTTGACGTAGTGATACTTCTCATCATCATTAGTCATTCCTCGGTCTTCGTGTTGATGCAACCGGAATACCGACAGAAGAATTGTGATGTGTGAAATCAATACTCCTAGCAACCTTGTTGCTTGGTAGTTAAAGGACAATAATTTCATTCTTAGCGTGTTGGTGTTTGAATCATCCTTCTAAGACTGATCGTGCTACCTAGTCCTTATTTCGGTGCACCCTTCGATTGATGAGTTAGGATCTTGTCAAGTCCTCACTCATTTGATCATATCGTCTTGCCCTCAAAAGCGAGATTGTTCTCGAGCTTAGTAACATACCAGTGGTTCGTGATTTTCCGAATATCTTCTCGGAAGTATTACCAGGTTGTCCCTTGACTGTTATGTTGAGCTCGTGATCAAGCTGGTTTCTTGTGAACCACCTTCTCTCCAAGAATCGGTGTTAGATATCCCTGAGCTAGTTGGTTAAGCTAGACAACAACTTGGAGAGTTGGAAGATAAAAGCTTACCTGACTTAGTTCATTTCAGAGGGATACGCTTTGTATGTGTGTGTTGAAGAAAATTGATATTTCATCGATTGGTCCCTGTGATTAGTTGCTGGACCTATTATCTTATCCAATCTTTGATTTGAGTATGAGCTATCGTCAAATCAAATCAGAACCAACGATATTCGTAATGTTGTCTTACTCGTGGGTTTCCTCGAGCATACACCATTATATTCTTTGGTCTGACCAATGCTATCACCGTGTTCACTTAACTATGGTAATCCTTTTATATGGAAACCTGGATGAATTGTTGTTGAGCCCATTGACAACATCCTTATCTCCTCCATGATTTTGTTGAACATTAAGTTAGTGTTGGAAACTTTGTAAGCAATGCCTTCGTGCTCCGTTCATGAAGCCTATGCTTGGATGGAAGAAGTGACTTCCTCTAGTTCATGTGCATTTGGTGCAAGTTGCCACCATCGGTTGAGAAAGGTTTGTTTTGTTTCCTCTGGAATCGTCTCAAGTCAGTCATGCATGTGCCAAGTATAGTGTGGTTTGGTAGATTAATTACCTCCACTCCATATGTATTCCGTAGCACCCCAAGCCACTGACTGATTTGTTCAGGAAAAGGAGTTGATGTGCTAATCCTAGGTCATGCACAAGACTTCGACATCCTCGATGATGGTTCCCAACCTGAACTCGGTAGTGTTTTATTGTAAGACTACCATGTGATCATGTTTGTCTGAGACAACATGTTCACATGTGTGTAGCAGAACCAGCTCATGTTTTGGAGCTTGCTATCGTAGTTCATCTCCCGAGAATCCCGCAACGTCATCTCGTCGATTTGTGTTGCAAACTTTCATTTTTCTTCCTAGACTCGATGGGTCTGGAATATCCTGACACTAACCAGATCTGAATCTCAGGCAGATATGATGGTTGGAACATTTCCCCAAGAACTATAATATTGGTTCCTTGATAACTGGTAAAGTGGATGTCGTGGCCAGCACCACCCAGCCGGAAGACCTATAATTGTAGTATCTTGTTTGAAGAAGTTGGCCACCTTCCCATAGGGATTTCGTAGGATTTACTCCCTAGTTGCCTCTATGGATTTCTGTGTTCCGAAGTCCGACCTTTTTACTTGATGTTCTAGTTATCAAACCATATCTATGAATGGGATACACTAGCACATCAAGGAGAACATTAGAAGCGGAGTGCTAAATGTCTCTCGGTCGATCATCCAGATTTTGCTTCCTTGGCCTTGCTAAGGTGAAATCTGACAAAGTGTTATCTTCCTTTGCGTCTGTATCATCCATCATTAGCCATCATGGTAGTATGTTGTGTTTCCAGGATCCTTGACACGGATATTGATAAAACCTTGATGATTATGGAAATGCTCAAGTTCTTGAGAGCACGCACAAGCGCTAGGTGTTATCATTGACACTAACTGGGATTCCTCTCAGTTTCCTCGGCAATGCTATAACTTTTCAAACAGTGAATTCACTCTCTACTATTGGGTTCCTTCCCAGTTACCAGAATCATTCCCAGCATTTGCATTTTGTCCCCAGCTTGCACCGCCAATGTGCCATTCTACCATGGGTCTCTTCCATTTCCGGTGGTAAGCAAATTCATCCATTACGTTGTTTTCAACAAGGTAATCCACATCATCCATTCTAATCCAAGCATGCCATTCTACCGACCCCCTCCAAACGATCGGTTGAGAATTGCCTTAGGTTGGTTTAAAGAGTTTCAATGATCTTTGAATCAAAGGTAATTCTTTTTGCCACTTAAGGGGATATATCTACGAGTCACGGTTCCTAAGGTGTCTCGTTGTGGTATCATGGCAACTCAACTCCTCGCTACGTTGACAATCGTTTACCACCTTCTTAAGTGTGGAATTGTTGTCCACCTAGTGAACCTTCGTCATCCGTTTCTTTCCACCCCTCTTGATGTGTATCTCGTCTCTCAACCCGAGAGATGGTTCTATGTCTCATTCCGTGAGTTGTTCGATCTTTGAGAAGATCGATCCTTCCAGAATCTTACTTTCCCTCTCGTTGTCATGTTAGCTAGAGTTCTCAGAGCAAGACGTCGAGACAAAGATGGTGATCAAATCAACGTTCCTATGAAGTGCAAGTTGGATCGTGAAGATTGCGTTAGTTGCGTTCCCCTTCATCCTACCCTATGCTTGAATCTCAGGACGAGATTCTTGTTTAGTGGGGGCGAGTTGTCACATCCCTAGCTTCTGGTGCTGCCTAGTGTTTGCATCATGTTTAAATTTCTGAAACTTGAACTGGGGAAATTTGGAAGCCTCAAAACCCTAAATAAAAGAAGGGCAAAAACCCTAAAATCTCATTCATTGTTCCAAAATGCTCCTCTTAAATGTTTGATAATTTTTGGCAAGGGTTCTGGTCCCAACCAAAATATTGAACATTTTTAAGGACTTAATCTTGGGACTTAGAATTTAAATCATTAGCTATTTGAATTTGAATTATATTCATATAATTAGAATATAATTTCAAATACCCCTGAAATATTTTATGAGCTTTTGGAAAAGTCCATCTAGCAAAATAAAAATATTCAGAGGAGTTTTTGGCATTGTTTGAATTTGTTTAAATTCAAAAAAATGGCAAAAGATTCAATAAAAGAAAAACAGAACAGAAATAAAAAAAAGAGAGAAGGCCACCAGGCCACCTACCTAACTTACCTGGCAGCCCAGCTGCGGCCCAGCTTGACCAGCCCAGCCCACCTACCTCGCCGCTCGTCGTCTTCCTCTGCCAGTAGGCAGAGGCGAGGCGTGGCGCGCGCCCGAGAGCCCCGGCCACCTCCTGCTTACCTGCTCGCCGCTGGAGGCACCCGAGGGTGCCACGCACTCCCCTCAACCCCTTGCACCTCTCGCCACTCTCCCGTGTCTCTCCCTCCGTCCCTATCCTCCTCTGCTCTCTCTCCCTCACGCGCCCGAGCGGAGCCCGTCGTCGTCGCTTGCTGCTGCCGCGGCCACCGCCTCGCCTCCCCGACGCCTCCCAAAGCTCCGCCTCGACCCCCTCTTCCTCCCCACCGATCCATGGCCCTCCGGAAGCCCTGCAGCGTCGCCCTCAAGCTCATCCCCAACCTTCGGCCGCCGGCGAACTTTCGAGGATTCGCGAGCTCCAGCCCCTCCCCGGCCTCGTCGTTGCCTCTACCGGATCCGCTGTGAGCTCCTCTTCCATTCCCCCTCCTCCTAGCGCTCGTTCCCGCACTCTAGCCGCCCTTTTCACCGGAGCCGATTGCTTCTCGCCGCCGGCCATGGCGCCGCCGTGGCCAGGGCCACCCCAGCTTGCACCTGAGCGCGTCACCATGTTCGCCGCCCTCCCAGGAGCCCGCAGCGCCCTTCGGTCTCTCCTCTAGTGCTCTGTAGCGCCACCACAAGATTGCCCGATGCTGCTGCCGCCGCCAAACCTCGTCGTCGGCCACTTTTCCGGCCACCCCAGCACCTATCACCGCCACCACTAGATGCGCGCCACTGCGCGCGTTCGAATGCAACAAACCACGGCCAAAACGATGCCATGTGGCTCATTTCCGAGCCCTCCGCCGCGTCTGGACTCGCCGGCGGCTAAACGCCGGTGATCGCTGACCCGATGACCGGTGTGGGTTGACCCCACTGCCCGGTTTGACCCCCCCTCTCTCTCACTGACATGCGGGCCCCGCCCGACTAATTAAGTTAGGTTAGTATTAACTAAGCTAGGTTAGTTAGTTAGACACTGACACTCGGGACCCACAGGTCAGGGTTTGACCGGACTGTGCCACATTGACCTGCTGACGTCATCATGACGTCAGGATGATGCAGTATTGTTTTCTGGATTTATTTTTATTCAGAAAATTCCAGAAAATTGTATAAACTCTAAAATTCATAGAAATTCAACCGTAACTCCAAATTAAATAATTTATATATGAAAAATTATCAGAAAAATTCAAGGAATCCATTTGTACCATTTTCATGCATGTTAGAACAACTTATAGCTGCTGTATAGCACAAATCAATTAAATGGCATTTGAATAATCACATATGGAGTTGGAATTTGAATCATGTATTAAAACCAACTTCATTTAAATCATAGCTAGGTGCATTAGCCCAAAACACATTCATATTGCCATGTCATAGCATGCATCATATTGTGCATTGCATTGATCGTGTTTCTTCTGTGTTGCCGGTGTTGTTCCCCCTCGATAGACGTTGTACCGACGATGTGATCGTTGACACTGATGAAGACTCAATGCTATCTTCAGAAGTGCGAGGCAAGCAAAACCCCTTGTTCATTCCGATACAATCCTACTCTCTCGCCCTGCTCTCTTTTAATGCATTAGGACAACACTGATTCATCTGTTACTTGTTGCGGTAGCTGAACCCCTTTATCCTTTGCATGACCTGTCATTGCCACAGTAAATAGATGAAACCCACTAGCATGAGTAGGAGTTGTTTGAGCCCTGATGTGCCTACTCATTTATGCTTGTTTGTCATGCCTGCTACTGCTTAGAGTTGAGTCAGGTCTGATTCATCGGGGATGAATCAGAGGCGTGTGAACATGTCCTACTGTTGAGAGCTAAGTGTGTGAACACGATTTGGTAAAGGTAGCGGTGAGAGGCCATGTAGGAGTACATGGTGGGTTGTCTCATTGCAGCCGTCCTCGGGAACTGAGTTCTGTGTTTGTGATCCATGACCAGTTACTACCACACATTGGGTTCCGGTAACTCGACCCCTCTCGACTTATTAATCAACATGATCTCTGTCCAGGAGTTGCAACTAGTTTCTGGTGTTTGTAGGTAGTGTTAGGAGTCTACGAAGTGGCACCCGGTACAGGTGGGCTTGGGACAGACTAGGCACAGTGGCACGGTGTACCAAGTGGCACCTGGATGGTGGGCTTGGGAACCCTGCTCACATCGTTTGGGGCCGTGAGAGACACCCCGGCCGGATCTCCTTGCGGATGGAACCCGAATAGGCGATAAACCTGGACTAGAGACTTGTTCGGTTAGTCAGGTCGTGGCCGACTCCCTCGCCCGGCTTCCGCTTGAAGGTTGCCGAGGTACATGACGTGTACAGGGCGATAAGTGGCGAAAGCGTGTGTGAAGAAGTACACCCCTGCAGGGTTATCTTTATCTATTCGAATAGCCGGATTCCTCGGATATGGAAACTTGGACCCCTTGCATAGTTCATAGACAAGTGAAAGTGGATACTCTAAAATACGCAAGATAAGCGTGAGTGCTATGGATGGCGTTCTCGTAGGGAGACGGGAGCGGATCCATAGTGGTGTATTGATATGGTGAATATGTGGACTCGTGTGCGCCACCTCAAAAGAGTTACTTGCAGTCGTAGTGTCAGGATAGCCACCGAGTCAAAGCTGGCTTGCTGCAGTTAAACTCCACCATCCCCTTTGTTGATAATGATGCATATGTAGATAGTTCTGATGTAAGTCTTGTTGGGTACATTTGTACTCACGTTTGCCTATTTTATGTTTTTGCAGAGAGACTTCAGTCTCACTAGTAGTTCCGCTTGGACTTCGATGTTTAGCTTGTTACCTCAGCTACGATCTTGTGCCCTCGGCAGGATCTGGTAGATAGTCAGGCTTCTCAGCCTTTTTCATTTATAGGTGTCTGTACTCAGACATGTTAAGCTTCCGCATGTGCTTTGATTTGTATGCTCTGAATGTTGGGTCATAAGACCCCTGTTTGTAATATTCCGCTCCTCGGAGCCTAATGAATACTTACTTGTGTCGTAGAGTCATGTTGTGATGCCTTGTTGTATTTGCACATATCGAGCATATTGTATGTATGATTCAAATGCTTGGTATGTGTGGGATCTGACTATCTAGTTGTTTATCCTTAGTAGCCTCTCTTACCGGGAAATGTCTCCTAGTGTTTCCACCGAGCCATGGTAGCTTGCTACTGCTCCGGAACACTTAGGCTGGCCGGCATGTGTCCTTCTTTGTTCCTGTGTCTGTCCCTTCGGGGAAATGTCACGCGATGAATACCGGAGTCCTGTTAGCCCGCTACAGCCCGGTTCACCGGAGTCCTGCTAGCCCAGTGCTACAGCCTGGATTCACTCGCTGATGACCGACACGTTCGATGCTGGGTCATGGATGCCTGTCCCTGTAAGTTTGTGCCACTTTGGGTTTACGACTAGCCATGTCAGCCCGGGCTCCTTATCATATGGATGCTAGCGACACTATCATATACGTGTGCCAAAAGGCGCAAACAGTCCCGGGCAAAGGTAAGGCGACACCCGTGGGAATACCGTGCGTGAGGCCGCAAAGTGATATGAGGTGTTACATGCTAGATCGATGTGGCATTGAGTCGGGGTCCTGACATTTGGGAGCGTGATTTTTGGAACGAACATGATCCGGAGAGCTTGGAGTGCAAGTCAAGAAGCTTCCGAGGGGCCCACGAGATAGGGGGTCGTGCTCCCCCCTGCAGGGTGCGCCCTGGGCCCCTCGGGCGGCCACCGACGTACTTCTTCTTCCTATATATACCTACGTACCCCGAAAACATCCAAGAGAACCACGAAACACAATTTCCACCGCCGTAACCTTCTGTATCCGTGAGATCCCATCTTGGAGCCTTCGCCGGCACCCTGCCGGAGGGGGAATCAACCATGGAGGGCCTCTACATCAACATCCTTGCCCCTCCGATAAGTTGTGAGTAGTTTACCACAGACCTACGGGTCCATAGTTATTAGCTAGATGGCTTCTTCTCTCTTTTTGGATCTCAATACAATATTCTCCCCCTCTCTTGTGGAGATCTATTCGATGTAAACTCTTTTTGCGGTGTGTTTGTCGAGATCCGATGAATTGTGGGTTTATGATCAAGTTTATATATGAATAATATTTGAATCTTCTCTGAAATCTTTTATGTATTTATTGAGTTATCTTTGCAAGTCTCTTCGAATTATTAGTTTGGTTTGGCCTACTAGATTGGTCTTTCTTGCCATGGGAGAAGTGCTTAGCTTTGGGTTCAATCTTGCGGCGTCCTTACCCAGTGACAGAGTGTCCTTACCCAGTGACAGAAAGGGTTGCAAGGCACGTATTGTATTGTTGCCATCGAGGATAACAAGATGGGGTTTATATCATATTGCATGAGTTTATCCCTCTACATTATGTCATTTTGCTTAATGCGTTACTCTGTTCTTATGAACTTAATACTCTAGATGCAGGCAGGAGTCAGTCGATGTGTGGAGTAATAGTAGTAGATGCAGGCAGGAGTCGGTCTACTTGTTATGGACGTGATGCCTATATACATGATCATGCCTAGATAATCTCATAACTATGTGCTTTTCTATCAATTGCTCGACAGTAATTTGTTCACCCACCATAATACTTATGCTATCTTGAGAGAAGCCTCTAGTGAAACCTATGGCCCCCGGGTCTATCTCTTATCATATTTGCTTTCAATCTACTTTTACTTGCATTTTTACTTTTTGCATCTATATTATAAAATACCAAAAATATATTTATCATACTATCTTTATTAGATCTCACTTTCGCAAGTGGCCGTGAAGGGATTGACAACCTCTTTATTGTGTTGGTTGCGAGTTCTCAGTTTGTTTGTGTAGGTGCATGGGACTTTTGAGGAGCCTCCTACTGGATTGATACCTTGGTTCTCAAAACTGAGGGAAATACTTATGCTACACTTTGCTGCATCACCCTCTCCTCTTCGAGGAAAACCAACGCAAGCTCAAGACGTAGCAAGAAGGATTTCTGGCGCCATTGCCGGGGAGGTCTTCGCTCAAGTCAAGACATACCAAGTACCCATCACAAACCCATCTCCCTTGCATTTACATTATTTGCCATTTGCCTCTCATTTTCCTCTCCCCCACTTCACCCTTGTCGTTTTATTCGCCCTCTCTTTCCCAATCTCCTCTTCTCTTTTTCGCTTGCCGTTTTTCTGTTTGCTTGTGTGTTGGATTACTTGTTGTCATGGCCCAAGATAATACCAAATTGTGTGATTTCTCGAATACCAATAATAATGATTTCCTTAGTACTCCGATTGCTCCTCTTAATAATGATGAGTCTTGTGAAATCAATACCGCTTTGCTGAATCTTGTTATGAAAGATCAATTCGCCGGCCTTCCTAGTGAAGATGCCGCTACTCATCTAAACAATTTTGTTGATTTGTGTGATATGCAAAAGAAGAAAGATACGGATAACATTATTGTCAAATTGAAGTTATTTCCGTTTTCACTTAGAGATCGTGCTAAAGTTTGGTTTTCGTCTTTGCCTAAAAATAGTATTGATTCTTGGAACAAGTGCCAAGATGCTTTTATCTCTAAGTATTTTCCTCCCGCTAAGATCATCACTCTTAGGAACGATATTATGAATTTTAAACAACTTGATCATGAGCATGTTGCCCAATCTTGGGAAAGAATGAAATTGATGCTTCGCAATTTCCCTACTCATGGTTTGAATTTATGGATGATCATACAAAAATTTTATGCCAGTTTGAACTTTGCTTCTAGAAATCTCTTAGATTCGGCCGCGGGAGGCACGTTTATGGAAATTACGTTAGTAGATGCTACAAAATTGCTTAATAATATTATGGCTAATTATTCTCAATGGCACACCGAAAGATCTTCTAGTAAAAAAGTGCATGCTATAGAAGAAATCAATGTTTTGACTGGAAAGATGGATGAAGTTATGAAGATGTTTGCTACTAAAAATACTCCTCTTGATCCCAATGATATGCCTTTGTCTTCCTTGATTGAGAATAATAATGAATCTATAGATGTGAATTTTGTTGGTAGGAATAGTTTTGGAAACAACGCTTATAGAGGAAATTTTAATGCTAGACCGTTCCCTAGTAATCCCTCTAATAATTATGGAAATTCCTACAATAATTCTTATGGTAATTTTAATAAGATGCCCTCTAATTTTGAGAATAGTGTGAAAGAATTTATGATTTCTCAAAAGAATTTTAATGCTTTGCTTGAAGAAAAAATGCTCAAAGTTGATGATTTGGCTAGGAACGTTGATAGACTTTCGCTTGATGTTAATTATCTTAAACTTGGATCTTCTTCTCCTAAGCATGATATCAATGAGTCTCTCAAAGTAATGAGAATTTCCATTGACGAGTGTAAGGAAAGAACCGCTAGATTGTGTGCTAAAAAAGAAAGCTTTATGAAAGTGTGTTCTTCTAGTTTCCGTGAAAATAATGATGAGAATCTTAAAGTTATTGATACGTCTCCGATTAGATCTATGTTTTGCAATATGAATTTTGATGATTATGGGAGTGATGATGAATCAACCTTTCCTAGAATGCGTCCCAAGAATTCGGAGTCTTTAGATCTTAATGCTAAATTTGGTAAAAGTGAGATTGGAGAATCCTCTACTTCTAATAATATTGAACTTACTGTCTAGGATTTCAAGGAATTTGATTATGATAATTGTTCTTTAAAAGGTTGTATTTCCTTGTTGCAATCCGTTGTTAATTCTCCTCATGCTTATAGTCAAAACAAAGCTTTTACCAAACATATTGTTGATGCCTTGATGCAATCTTATGATGAAAAACTTAATTTGGAAGTTTCTATACCTAGAAAACTTAATGATGAGTGGGAACCTACTATAAAGATTAGAATTAAAAATTATGAGTGTTTTGCTTTGTGTGATTTGGGTGCTAGTGTTTTCACGATTCCGAAAACTTTATGTGATATTCTAGGTTTCCATGATCTTGATGATTGCTCTTTAAATTTGCACCTTGCGGATTCCACCATTAAAAATCCAATGGGAAGGATCAATGGTGTTCTTATTGTTGCAAATAGAAATTTGGTACCCATAGATTTTATCGTTCTTGATATAGATTGCAATCTTTCTTGCCCTATTATTCTTGGTAGACCTTTCCTTAGAACGATTTGTGCGATTATTGATATGAAGGAAGGGAATATTAGATTCCAATTTCCCTTAAAGAAAGGCATGGAGAACTTTCCAAGAAAGAAAGTCAAATTACCTTATGAATCTATCATGCATGCTACTTATGAATTTAGTGCCAAAGATGGCACTACTTAGATCTATCCTTGCTTTTATGCCTAGCTAGGGGCGTTAAACGATAGCGCTAGTTGGGAGGCAACCCAATTTTCTTCATGTTTTTTGTTTTTGCTACTCTTTAGTAATAAATCTTGCATCTACCTTCTGTTTAGATGTGTTTTTATCTTTTAATTAGTGTTTGTGCCAAGTAGAGCCTATAGGATAACCTACGATGATAGTTGATTTGATTCTGCTGAAAAACAGAAACTTTGCGCACACGAATATAATTTTTTTAAATCACAGGAACGTGATTTTGCGTTGATTCTTTTTGCTGATGTTTAATAGACAAATTGTCCAGGACTTACTATTTTTTTAGGATTTTTACATTTCCAGAAGTTTGCGTTAGTTACAGATTGCTACAGACTGTTCTGTTTTTGACAGATTCTGTTTTTCGTGTGTTGTTTGCTTATTTCAATGCATCTATGGCTAGTAAATTAGTTTATAAACCATAAGGAAGTTGGAATACAGTAGGTTTAACACCAAATTAAATAAAGAATGAGTTCATTGCAGTACCTTATGTGGTGGTTTTGTTTTCTTTCACTAACGGAGCTTATAAGATTTCCTGTTGAGTTTTGTGTTGTGAAGTTTTCAACTTTTGGGTAAAGCTTTTATGGACTATGGGATAAAGGGTGGCAAGAGCCTAAGCTTGGGGATGCTTATGGCACCCCAAGATATTCAAGAATAGCCAAAAGCCTAAGCTTGGGGATGCCCTGGGAAGGCATCCCCTCTTTCGTCTTCGTTCATTGGTAACTTTACTTGGAGCTATATTTTTATTCGCTACATGATATGTGTTTTGCTTGGAGCGTCGTGTATTATATTAGTCTTTGCTTTTTAGTTTACCACAATCATCCTTGATGTACACACCTTTTGGGAGAAGCCTATTTGATTAGAATTTGCTAGAATACTCTATGTGCTTCACTTATATCTTTTGAGCTTGATAGTTTTTGCTCTAGTACTTCACTTATATATTTTAGAGCACGGTGGTGTCTTAATTTTGCTAGTCTCTCATGCTTCACTTATATCTTTTTTAGAGTCTTTTAGAACAGCATGGTATTTGCTATGATCATAAAGTTGGTCCTAGAATGATGAGCATCCAAGTTGGGTATAATAAAAACTATCATAGAAGTGAATTGGATGCTATGATCAACTTGATGCTTGATAATTGTTTTGAGATATAAAGGTAGTAATGTTAGGGTCATGCTAGTGGGTAATTATGAAATTGAGAAATACTTTTGTTGAAGTTGGCAAGTCCCATAGCATGCACGTATGGTAAAAGTTGTGTGACAAATTTGTTGCATGAGGTGCTCTTTTGAGTGTCTTCCTTATGAGTGGCAGTCGGGGACGAGCGATGGTCTTTTCCTACCAATCTATCCCTCTTGGGGCATGCGTAGTAGTACTTTGCTTCGAGGGCTAAGTAGGCTTTTGCAATAAGTATATGAGTTATCTTTTGACTAATGTGAGTCCATGGACATAGGCACACTCATCCTTTTTACGTTGCTAGCCTTTATTATTACCGCGCAACTTTCGCCGGTATCATAAACCCCTTATTTACCTTCCTCAAAACAGCCACCATACCTACCTATTATGGCATTTCCATAGCCATTTCGAGATATATTGCCATGCAACTTTCCACCATTCCGTTTATTATGACACGTTCCATTATTGTCATATTGCTCTTTGCATGATCATGTAGTTGACATCGTATTTGTGGCAAAGCCACCTTCATAATTTTCATACGTGTCGCTCTTGATTCATTGCATATCCCGGTACACCGCCGGAGGCATTCATATAGAGTCATATCTTGTTCTAGCTTTGAGTTGTAATTCTTGAGTTGTAAATCCATAAAAGTGTGATGATCTTTATTATTAGAGCCTTGTCCTAGTGAGGAAAGGATGATGAAGGCTATGATTCCCCCACAAGTCGGGATGAGACTTCGGACTTTACAAAAAGAAAAAAAAGAGAAAGAAAGAAAAAAAGAAAGGCCAAAAAAAGGCCAAAGAAAAAAAAGAGAAAAAAGAGTAGAAAGAAAAAAATGAGAGAAAAAAGAGAGAAGGGACAATGCTACTATCTCCTTTTCCACACTTGTGCTTCAAAATAGCACCATGATCTTCATGATAGAGAGTCTCCTATGTTGTCACTTTCATATACATAGTGGGAATTTTTCATTATAGAACTTGGCTTGTATATTCCAATGATGGGCTTCCTCAAAATGCCCGAGGTCTTCGTGAGCAAGCAAGTTGGATGCACACCCACTTAGTTTCTTTTGTTGAGCTTTCATATATTTATAGCTCTAGTGCATCCATTGCATGGCAATCACTACTCACTCACATTAATATCTATTGATGGGCACCTCTATATAGCCCGTTGATACGCCTAGTTGATGTGAGACTATCTTCTCCCTTTTTGTCCTCACAACCACCACCATAAACCACCATAGTGTTATGTCCATGGCTTACGCTCATGTATTGCGTAAGAGCTGAAAAAGCTGAAGCGCGTTAAAAAGTATGAAACAATTGCTTGGCTCGTCATCGGGGTTGTGCATGATGGGAGTATTTTGTGTAATGAAAATGAAGCATGGCCTAATCATATGATTTTGCAGGGATAAGCTTTCTTTGGCTATGTTATTTTGATAGGACATGATTATTTGTTAGTATGCTTTGAAGCATTATTATTTTTATGTTTTATAAGATTTTATTTTGAATCATTTGGATCTGAACATTCATGCCACAATAAAGAAAATTACATTGAGAATTATGCTAGGTAGCATTCCACATCAAAAATTTCCTTTTTTTATCATTTACCTACTCAAGGACGAGCAGGAATTAAGCTTGGGGATGCTTGATACGTCTCCAACGTATCTATAGTTTTTGATTGTTCCATGCTATTATATTACCCCTTTTGTATGTTTATGGGCTTTATTTTACACATTTATATCATTTTTGGGACTAACCTACTAACCGGAGGCCCAGCCCATATTGCTGTTTTTTGCCTATTTCAGTATTTCGAAGAAAAGGAATATCAAATGGAGTCCAAACGGAATGAAACCTTCGGGAGCGTGATTTTTGGAACGAACATGATCCAGAGAGCTTGGAGTGCAAGTCAAGAAGCTTCCGAGGGCCCCACGAGATAGGGGGTCGCGCCCTCCCCCCTGTAGGGCGCACCCCCCTGTCTCATGGGCCCCTCGGGCGGCCACCGACGTACTTCTTCTTCCTATATATACCTACGTACCCCGAAAACATCCAGGAGCACAAGGAAACACAATTTCCACCGGCGTAACCTTCTGTATCCGCGAGATTCCATCTTGGAGCCTTCGCCGGCACCCTGCCGGAGGGGGAATCAACCACGGAGGGCCTCTACATCAACATCCTTACCCCTCCGATGAGTTGTGAGTAGTTTACCACAGACCTACGGGTCCATAGTTATTAGCTAGATGGCTTCTTCTCTCTTTTTGGATCTCAATACAATGTTCTCCCCCTCTCTTGTGGAGATCTATTCGATGTAAACTCTTTTTGCGGTGTGTTTGTCGAGATCCGGTGAATTGTGGGTTTATGATCAAGTTTATCTATGAATAATATTTGAATCTTCTCTGAATTCCTTTATGTATGATTGAGTTATCTTTGCAAGTCTCTTCGAATTATCAGTTTGGTTTGGCCTACTAGATTGGTCTTTCTTGCCATGGGAGAAGTGCTTAGCTTTGGGTTCAGTCTTGCGGTGTCCTTACCCAGTGACAGAAAGGGTTGCAAGGCAAGTATTGTATTGTTGCCATCGAGGATAAGAAGATGGGGTTTATATCATATTGCATGAGTTTATCCCTCTACATCATGTCATCTTGCTTAATGCGTTACTCTGTTCTTATGAACTTAATACTCTAGATGCAGGCGGGAGTCAGTTGATGTGTGGAGTAATAGTAGTAGATGCAGGCAGGAGTCGGTCTATTTGTTATGGACGTGATGCCTATATACATGATCATGCCTAGATAATCTCATAACTATGCGCTTTTCTATCAATTGCTCGATATTAATTTGTTCACCCACCATAATACTTATGCTATCTTGAGAGAAGCCTCTTGTGAAACCTATTGCCCCCGGGTCTATCTCTTATCATATTTGCTTTAAATCTACTTTTACTTGCATTTTTACTTTTTGCATCTATATTATAAAATACCAAAAAAATATTTATCATACTATCTTTATTAGATCTCACTTTTGCAAGTGGCCGTGAAGGGATTGACAACCCCTTTATTGTATTGGTTGCAAGTTCTCAGTTTGTTTGTGTAGGTGCGTGGGACTTTTGAGGAGCCTCCTACTGGATTGATACCTTGGTTCTCAAAACTGAGGGAAATACTTACGCTACACTTTGCTGCATCACCCTCTCCTCTTCGAGGAAAACCAACGCAAGCTCAAGACGTAGCACTAATACTTGAGAATATTCTTTGGCTCCCCTTCTGTCGAATCAATAAATTTGGGTTGAATACTCTACCCTCGAAAACTGTTGCGATCCCCTATACTTGTGGGTTATCAAGACTATTTTCTGGCTCCGTTGCCGGGGAGCATAGCTCTATTCTTTGAGTCACTTGGGATTTATATCCGCTGATCACTATGAGGAACTTGAAAGACGAGAAAACCAAGATTTGTCCCTCAACTACGAGGGGAGGTAAGGAACTGCCATCTAGCTTTGCACTTGATTCTCCTTCTGTTTTGAGTAAACTTAGGACACCTAAACCTGCTTCTGTTATTAATTCTGATATTTCGCATGTTATTGATGATGCCACTTCTGCTATGCATGATACTTATGATGAAACCACTTCTATGCTTGATAATACTCAGCCACTAGTTGAATTTCTTGATGAACAACTTGCTAGGGCTAGAGAGATCGAAATTATTGAAACTGATAATATTGATGAAAGTGATGATGAAGATTCTCCCCCTAGATACGAATTGCCTATTGTGCCTAAGGGTTATGTCATGGATGAAGAAACTGCTAGAGATTTTCTTGCTTGCAATGATAGATATGATCTTAAGAAATTATTAGCAAAGCTGAAAGAAAAGTCTTTGAATGCTAGAATGAAATATGACCCTGCTTTTGCTACTTCACCTATCTGTATTACTGATAAGGATTATGATTTCTCTGTCGATCATGAGATAATTACTTTGGTTGAATCTGATCCTTTTTATAGCTATGAATCTAAAACTGTTGTGGCACATCTTACTAAATTGAATGATATAGCCACCCTATTCACTCATGAGGAAAAAATTCATTACTACTATATCCTTAAGTTATTTCCGTTCTCACTAAAGGGTGATGCTAAAACATGGTTTAATTCTCTTGATCCTGGTTGTGTGCATAGTCCCCAGGATATGATTTATTACTTCTCTGCTAAATATTTCCCCGCTCATAAGAAACAAGTTGCCTTAAGGGAAATATATAATTTTGTGCAAATTGAAGAAGAGAGTCTCCCACAAGCTTGGGGGAGGCTTCTCCAATTACTTAATGCTTTGCCTGATCATCCTCTCAAGAAAAATGAAATACTTGATATCTTTTATAATGGACTAACCGATGCTTCCAGAGACCACCTGGATAGTTGTGTTGGTTGTGTTTTCAGGGAAAGAACTGTTGATCAAGCTGAATTGTTATTGAATAATATGTTGACTAATGAAAACAATTGGACACTTCCTGAACCAACTCCTAAGCCAACTCCGAAGAAAAGGGATATTCTATTTCTCAGTCCTGAAGATATGCAAGAGGCAAAGAAATCTATGAAAGAAAAGGGTATTAAAGCTGAAGATGTTAAGAATTTACCACCTATTGAAGAAATACATGGTCTTCATAACCCGACACAGGTAGTAAAGCTAAATTCTCTCTATATATTTGATGAAGGTGATTGAGGGAGTCCTGGACTAGGGGGTGTCCGGATAGCCGAACTATCATCTTTGGCCGGGCTCCTAGACTATGAAGATACAAGATTGAAGACTCCGTCCCGTGTCCGGATGGGACTTTCCTTGGCGTGGAAGGCAAGCTTGGCGATACGGATATGTAGATCTCCTACCATTGTAACCGACTCTGTGTAACCCTAGCCCTCTCCGGTGTCTATATAAACCGGAGGGTTTTAGTCCGTAGGACGAACAACAATCATACCATAGGCTAGCTTCTAGGGTTTAGCCTCTTTGATCTCGTGGTAGATCTACTCTTGTACTACCCATATCATCAATATTAATCAAGCAGGAGTAGGGTTTTACCTCCACCGAGAGGGCCCAAACCTAGGTAAAAACATTGTGTCCCTTGTCTCCTGTTACCATCCGCCTAGACGCACAGTTCGGGACCCCCTACCCGAGATCCGCCGGTTTTGACACCGACATTGGTGCTTTCATTGAGAGTTCCTCTGTGTCGTCGCCTTTAGGCCCGATGGCTCCTTCGATCATCAACAACGACGCGGTCCAGGGTGAGACTTTTCTCCCCGGACAGATCTTCGTATTCAGCGGCTTTGCAATGCGGGCCAATTCACTTGTCCATCTGGAGCAGATTGAAAGCTACGCCCCTGACCATCAGGTCAGATTTGGAAGTTTGAACTATACAGCTGACGTCCGCGGAGACTTGATCTTCGACGGGTTCAAGCCACAGCCAAGCACGCCGCACTGTCACGATGGGCATGATCTAGCTCTGCTGCCGGACAGTGCCCTGGAGGCCGCACAAGTGTCCGCTCCGACCCTTAGCTCAGAGCCGACTGCGCCGATCGAGGACGGGTGGCTAGACACCGCCTCGGGGGCTGCTACCTATACGGCGATAGAGCCGAATACCAACCCTGTCCTTTGTGAAGCTCGTGACTCCAAGGTGCCGGACTCCTCTCCGGACTCCGAACGTTCCGCGCCCCGGCCAATCGAATCCGATTGGGCGCCGATCATGGAGTTCACCGCTGCGGACATCTTTCAACACTCGCCCTTTGGCGACATCCTGAATTCGCTAAAGTGTCTCTCTTTATCAGGAGAGCCCTGGCCAGATTATGGTCGGGACGGTTGGGATGCAGACGATGAAGAAATTCAAAGCCCACCCACCACCCACTTCGTAGCCATTGTCGATGACTTAACCGACATGCTAGACTTCGACTCCGAAGACATCAACGGTATGGACGACGATGCAGGAGACGACCAAGAACCAGCGCCTACAGGGCACTGGAAGGCCACCTCATCATACGGCATTTACATGGTGGACATCCCAAAGGATGGGAATGGCGATGGAACAACGAAGGACGACCCCTCCAAGAAACAGCCTAAGCGCCGGCGTCAGCGGCGCCGCTCTAAATCCCGCCACAGCAAAAATGGAGATTCCGGCACCGGAGACAATAACACCCCGGACAGTGCTGAAGACAACCCCCTCCAGCAGGATTCAGCGCAGGAGGATGGAGAAGCCATCCCTCATGAGAGAGCGGCAGACAGAGAGGTAGAGGACAATAATTATATGCCTCCCTCCGAAGACGAGGCAAGCCTCGACGACGACGAATTTGTCGTGCCTGAGGATCCTGTCGAACAAGAGTGTTTCAAATGCAGGCTTATGGCCACGACAAGCAGCCTCAAGAAAAAGCAGCAACAACTTAGAGCTGACCAAGACTTGCTAGCCGATAGATGGACTGAAGTCCTTGCGGCCGAAGAGTATGAACCTCCAAGAGCTACCCAAAATGCAGGCTGCTACCCCGATTAGAGGAGGAAGCACCTAAACCTACATCACCAGCGCATAATACGGACGACCGGCCACCTCATGGCCGCGACAGAGAGGCCTCTCGGCCCCACACTCAAGCCGCACCCCGGCGCCGCTCAAAAAATACCAAGGCACGGGAAAATGCGCCAGACCTACGGGATATACTCGAGGACAAGGCAAGGCAAACAAGATCGATCTACGGATCGCGTGGGCGCCCCACGATACGTGATGATAACCGTCACGCCGGATATGGCAATTCCGATCGGGCCGAACATAGTAGACAAAGCTCATTTGAGCTGCGTCGTGATATAGCCCAATACAGAGGCGCCGCACACCCACTATGCTTCACAGACGAAGTGATGGATCATCAAATCCCTGAGGGTTTCAAACCCGTAAACATTGAATCATACGATGGCACAACAGATCCGGCGGTCTGGATCGAGGACTATCTCCTCCATATCCACATGGCCCGCGGTGATGATCTACACGCCATCAAATACCTCCCACTCAAGCTTAAAGGACCAGCGCGGCATTGGCTTAACAGCTTGCCAGCAGAGTCAATTAGTTGTTGGGAATACCTGGAAGCCGCATTCCTCGACAACTTCCAGGGTACTTATGTGCGACCACCAGACGCCGATGACCTAAGCCACATAATTCAGCAGCCAGAAGAATTGGTCAGACAATTCTGGACACGGTTCCTAACCAAGAAAAATCAAATCGTCGACTGTCCGGATGCAGAGGCCCTTGCAGCCTTCAAACACAACATCCGCGACGAGTGGCTTGCCCGGCACCTAGGACAGGAAAGGTCGAAATCCATGGCAGCCCTCACAACACTCATGACCCACTTCTGCGCAGGAGAGGATAGCTGGCTAGCTCGTAGTAACAACATGACCAAGAGCCCTGGTAATTCGGATACCAAGGACACCAACGGCAGGTCGCGTCGCAACAAGCACAAGCGCCGCATTAATGGCGACAATACTGAGGATACGGCAGTCAATGCCGGATTCAGAGGCTCTAAACCCGGTCAGCGGAAAAAGCCATTCAAAAGAAATACTCCGGGCCCATCCAATTTGGACAGAATACTCGATCGCTCGTGCCAGATACACGGCACCCCTGAAAAGCCAGCCAATCACACCAACAGGGATTGTTAGGTGTTCAAGCAGGCAGGCAAGTTAACTGCCGAAAACAATGACAAGGGGCTGCATAGCGATGACGAGGAGGAGACCCGGCCGCCGAACAATAGAGGACAGAAGGGTTTCCCCCCACAAGTGCGGATGGTGAACATGATATACGCAACCCACATACCCAAAAGGGAGCGAAAGCGTGCACTCAGGGACGTATATGCGATGGAGCCAGTCGCCCCAAAGTTCAATCTGTGGTCCTCCTGCCCGATCACTTTTGATCGAACGGACCACCCCACTAGCATCCGCCATGGTAGATTCGCCACATTGGTTCTAGACCCAATCGTCAACGGATTTCACCTCACTAGAGTCCTGATGGATGGCGGCAGTAGCCTGAACCTGCTTTATCAGGATACAGTGCGCAAGATGGGCATAGACCCCTCAAGGATTAAACCCACAAAGACGACCTTCAAAGGCGTCATACCAGGTGTAGAGGCCAACTGTACAGGCTCAGTTACACTTGAAGTGGTCTTCGGATCCCCGGATAACTTCCGAAGCGAGGAGTTAATCTCCGACATAGTCCCGTTCCGCAGCGGCTATCATGCACTGCTCGGATGATCCGCATTTGCAAAGTTCAATGCGGTGCCGCACTACGCACACCTCAAGATCAAGATGCCAGGCCCTCGAGGAGTCATTACGGTCAACGGAAACACCGAACGCTCTCTCTGAACGGAGGAGCATACAGCGGCTCTCACGGCGGAAGTACAAAGCAGCCTCTTAAGGCAATTCTCGAGTCCGGCTGTTAAGCGGCCGGACATCGTCAAGCGCGCCCGGAGTAACCTACAACAAGACCGCCTGGCACGTTCCGAGCACGTATAGCAATGCGGCCCCAACCCCAGCCCTCGCGAAATTTCGAAACATGTACTACGCGTACATAACTACGCTCTGGAGATACCATGGGCATAGGGGTAGGGGCACGACCACGGCATGCCCGGAGAGTGGCTCAACCGCACCAGGGGCTCCCAATTGTGTCATTCTTTTTTTTCTTATTCGCAGGACTCCGTTTTTCAGAAGTCCTGTCCGGCAGTAGAATTGCCGAACTCACGATGCAACAGCCAGGGAAGCAGAAAAGCTACGTCGAGTGTCCAGGTGGTCTCCATTACGAGTAGTATACCTGTTTTACATACCATCCCGCAGCCTACCCCTAGAGGGGGACATGTTAAATAGTCCCATCCCTTGCTTATCGCACTATTTGTATTGTTCTGCCTTCATTGCAGTATTTTTTGAATAAACAATGCATCGCTTTTTGCCTATCATTGCATTCCTTTTTCTATCTATACATGTTCACTTATGACATGTTGCATCCGCACGCTTTGGTACGGCCAAATACACCAGGGGCTTAAGTTCCCCAAAATATGGTGTGATAAGTCCGAACACTTTCACAAGTGCGGCACCCCGAACTTATAGCATTATATGCATCGGCTCCGAATCATGTCTTGGGTCAATAGTTGGGTTTGCCCGGCTCCCATGTTTTGGTACCTTACATTCCGTTATATCGGCTAAGGTAGCGCTGGGAGAACCACTGCGATTGTGCCCCGATTGAGCTGGGTTGAGCACGTCAGTGGAGAAAGCTAAAACTGACCGTCATGATAGGGCAAGAGCCGGTTGCTGTTCGAGAGGTTTTTCGAGTCCCTAAAGACTTTTGCCGCTTAGAGCGAGGAGTCGGCTTTGTCCGGCCCAGGCGTGGATAGCGCCCCGAATTCAGTCTTCCGAACACTAGGGGCTTCGCTGAAATTTAAAATTATAGAATTCTATGGCTAAGTGGGAGTGTTCAAGCATTATAAGTCCGGTTGCCTCGTTCGTTGTGTTGAGCGCCTCCCTCGAAGGACCCAAAAATGGGAACAAGAGCGCTCAAGTTTATCCCAAACACCCCAGCACTCGTGGCATGGGGGCTGAAGCCAACGACTTGCCATCTCTCAAATTTGATGAACGGCTGCACAGAAGGTAATATTTTAAATTAACAAGCGTTGCTTAGCGCATATGAACAAAGTTTTCAGCGTACATGATAACAAATGCGAGTCTACTCAAAAATTACATCTTTGGAGCACTCACCCGCTATAAGGCGGGCACCCTTCAGGACACCCTTATAGTACATCTCAGGCGTGCGATACTCCTTGCCCGGCGGTGGCCCGTCCGTCACAAGCTTCTCGGCGTCCATCTTGCCCCAGTGCACTTTAGCGTGGGCAAGGGCCCGACGGGCACCTTCAATGCAGATGGAACGCTTGATGACTTCAATCCATGGACAGGCGTCCACCAGCTGCCGCACCAGACCGAAGTAGCTCCCAGGCATGGCTTCTTTAGGCCACAACCGAACTATGAGGCGCTTCATGGCCTGTTCGGCCACCTTGTGGAGCTCGACCAGTTGCTTCAGCTGGTCGCTCAGGGGCACCGGATGTCCGGCCTCAACATATTGAGACCAGAACACCTTCTCCGTCGAGCTCCCCTCCTCGGCTCTGTAGAACGCGGCAGCATCGGACACACTACAGGGCAGATCTGTGAACGCTCCTGGAGAGCTCCGAATTCGGGTAAGTAACAGATAATTCACTTTTACATGCTTGCTTTGCATGAAGAATGCCTTACCCGCCGCTATCTTTTTTATCGCCTCAATCTCCTGGAGAGCCTTCTGGGCTTCGGCCTTAGCGGCTTTGGCACTCTCAAGAGCCAAGGCGAGCTCAGACTCTCGAGTCTTCGAGTCACGCTCCAAACTCTCGTGTTTTTCCACGAAAGCCTGGAGCTCTTGCCGCACCTCCGCCACCCGCGCCTCCTGCTTCTCTCGCTCGGTGCGCTCCACGACCGCACTTTTTTCGGCCTTGGACACCGCCTCCTTCAGGGTCGCCACCTCGTTCGTGGCCCCTGCAATATTCACGTTATTCCTGTCATTTTTTGCAACCAAATCCTTTCTATAAGGTATTACTTACCTTCCTTGTCCTCGAGTTGCTTCTTGGCACGGCCGAGCTCGTTCTCGGACCGCTCGAGGCTCTGCTTCAATACATTGACCTCCGCAGTCAGTGCGACAGAGGTCAGCAGCGCAGCCTGCATTCCCATATTGACATGCTTATGTTAGACTCCTGCGTATATCTTTTTAGATCCTCAGTTCGGCTTTTCTTTTCGAACACCAAACTGAGCATCAAGGGCTACTGTCTATGCGGTACTATTTTTACATATCTTAATTACATACCTCAAAGCCTGTTAGAAGGCTGGTACATGCTTCAGTCAGCCCGCTCTTGGCGGACTGAACTTTCTGGATCATCGCACTCATAACAGTGCGGTGCTCCTCGTCAATGGAGGCGCCGTTAAGCGCCTCCAGCAAGTTATTTGGTGCCTCCGGTTGGACGGAGGCCACCAGCGTCACAGTCTTGCCCTTCTTACGAAGGGCCCGCCTGCCGGACTTTGGAATCACTGTAGGTTCCGGTACGGAGTCCGGCACAGGGCCGGACTTAGAGCCCTCTAGGGTTTTGCCCTCTTTGCGCCCAGAGTCCGGGAGGTCGCCTTGCGGCGCCTCCAGGACCACCTCCTCCTGGTTGGGCCCCTTTTGGGACTCCACCATGGCGTCGTCTGCGTCACGGGGGGAGGAGGCGGTCGGAAGTGAAGTGTTATTCACATCCGACGAATCCAGGGAGCCGCTCGACGAAGCGGGGAGCTCGTCCTTGGGCGGGCTACACGGTTGTATTCGGCGTTAGAAGACACTACGCGACAAAGGAAAAATCATGAGTTATTCTGGAATCGGGACACTTACGATCTCGCCAGGGGCTTGGCCCTCGAGGGCCAATCCTCTTCGCGTCGTCGGCGTTGGTGGAAAACTTCAGAGGAAGGGTCCTTCCCTTCTTGGACCCTCCGGCCTCCCCAGTTGGGGAGGCCTTCCTTTTCTTCTCTCCCCCCGCTGGGGGAGAAGCCTCTTTTTTCTCCTTCTCGTCTTCGCGGGAGGAGTCCGCTTCGGAGTCATCGGACGATGAGTCCGATAACACCTGATGCCGGGAACTCTTTCGGGTTCCCGTGGCCTTCTTCTTGGCCTTCTTGTCCGGCACCACGTGAGGTGCCGGAACCAGCAACCCCGTCAATCGGGCGTCAGCTGGGTCTTCTGGTAAGGGAGCCGGGCAGTTAACCTGCCCGGACTTCTTCTGCCAGGCCTGTCAAAGGTAATAGAGTTTCGATCCTGCATAGAGTAAAACTATGAAAAACAAGTGTCCCGTAAAGGGTAAAATAGCTTACCTCGTCGGATTGACGCTGCGAGCTGAATCCGCGATCTTCGGTAGCGGATGCGGGAGCCTCGGAGCCCTTGAACAACACCTTCCAGGCGTCTTCGTACGTAGTGTCGAAGAGCCTGCTCAAGGTCTGGTGCTATGCCGGATCAAACTCCCACAAAATGAAAGCCCATTGTTGGCCCGGGAGGATCCGGCGGATGAGCATGACCTGGACTGCGTTGACGAGCTCGATCTTCTTGTTCACAAGGTTTTGGACGCACGTTTGGAGTCCGGTCAGCTCTTCCAAATCACCCCATGTTAGGCCCTTCTCTTTCTAGGAGGTGAGCCGTGTGGGGATGCCAGATCTGAATTCGGGGGCCGCTGCCCATTCAGGGTCACCCGGCTCGGTGATGAAGAACCACCCCGATTGCCACCCTTTGATGGTTTCCACGAAGGTGCCCTCGAGCCATATGACGTTGGGCATCTTGCCCACCATGGCGCCTCCGCACTCCGCCTGCTGGCCACCCACTACCTTCGGCTTGACATTGAAGGTCTTCAGCCATAAGCCGGAGTGGGGTTTGATGCGGAGGAAGGCCTGGCACACAACGATAAACGCTGAGATGTTGAGGATAAAATTCGGGGCCAGATCGTGGAAATCCAGGTCGTGGTAGAACATGAGCCCCAGACAAATGGGTGGAGTGGGAAGCCCAGTCCGCGGAGGAAATGGGGAAGGAACACCACCCTCTCATGGGGCCTGGGGGTGGGGACGAGCTGCCCCTCGTCTGGAAGCCGGTGCGCAATGTCGTTGTGCAGGTATCCGGCTTTCCTCAACTTTTTGATGTGCCCCTCCGTGACGGAGGAGACCATCCACTTGCCTCCCCCTCTGGACATGGCTGGGGAAGGTTGAGGCGAGATGTGCGGACTTGGGCGCTGGAGCTCGAGTACGCGGAAATGGATAAGCCAAGGAGGAAGAAGGCGTAGGTAAAAAGGTGGATCCTTATCCCCTTATATGGATGAAACTATGCGTCCCCACCAGCCTGGTAAAACTCGCTTATCTCCCAAGCGCCGTAATCAATGGCGCGGTTGGGTTACCCACGCCCGTATTGATGAGAATCCCGAAATAAGGGGACATGATCTCTGCTTTGACAAGACATGCCAAGGAAACCGCTTCGCTAAACACGCTGAGGTGGAACAGTAAAAACGATTCGAATAAAGGCTTGGCCGTGGTGTGATGTCACGCCATGGAATACGTCAGCAGATTGAACTTGTGTAAATGTTATTCTCTCTACGGTGGTATGTGGAACTTATTTTGCAGAGCCGGACACTATCCTTGTGTTCAAAATCTTCTATGAAGAATTCGGAGGAGGAACCCGCCTTGCAATGCCGAAGACAACATGCGCGCCGGACTCGTCGTCATTGAAGCCTGGTTCAGGGGCTACTGAGGGAGTCCTGGACTAGGGGGTGTCCGGATAGCCGAACTATCATCTTTGTCCGGACTCCTAGACTATGAAGATACAAGATTGAAGACTCTGTCCCGTGTCCGGATGGGACTTTCCTTGGCGTGGAAGGCAAGCTTGGCGATACGGATATGTAGATCTCCTACCATTGTAACCGACTCTGTGTAACCCTAGCCCTCTTCGGTGTCTATATGAACCGGAGGGTTTTAGTCCGTAGGACGAACAACAATCATACCATAGGCTAGCTTCTAGGGTTTAGCCTCTTTGATCTCGTCGTAGATCTACTCTTGTACTACCCATATCATCAATATTAATCAAGCAGGAGTAGGGTCTTACCTCCACCGAGAGGGCCCGAACCTGGGTAAAAACATCGTGTCCCTTGTCTCTTGTTACCATCCGCCTAGACGCATAGTTCGGGACCCCCTACCCGAGATCCGCCGGTTTTGACACTGACAGTGATATTCCTCGTTATAAGTCTGCTAGCCAATGCTTGGATGAGTTTGATAATTTTATTGTTAAACAAGAAAACTTCAATGCTTATGTTGGTAGACAATTGCAATGTAACACTTATATGATTGAACACTTGAGTGATTATATGTCTAGAGTTAAAGGTGAACTTAAACTCATTAGTAAACATGCTTCTATGGTTACCACTCAAGTAGAACAAGTGCTTAAAGCACAAAATGATTTGCTCAATGAATTAAATAATAAGAAAAATGATAATGCCATTAGAGTTATGACTAGAGGGGGTAAAATGACTCAGGAACCTTTGTATCCTGAGGGCCACCCTAAGAGAATTGAGCAAGATTCTCACAGAAATAATGTTGATGCACCTAGTCCTTCTAAGAAGAAGAAAAAGAAAAATGATAGGACTTTGCATGCTTCTAGTGAACCTGTTGTAGACACACCTGAGAATCCCGATGATATTTCTGTCTCTGATGCTAAAACACAATCTGGTAATGAACATGAACCTAGTGATAATGTTAATGATGATGTTCATGATGATGCTCAACCTAGCAATAACAATGATGTAGAAATTGAACCTGCTGTTGATCTTGATAACCCACAATCAAAGAATTAATGTTATGATAAGAGAGACTTTGTTGCTAGGAAGCACGGTAAAGAAAGAGAACCATGGGTTCAGAAACCCATGCCTTTTCCTCCTAAACCACCCAAGAAAAATGATGATGAGGATTTTGAGCGCTTTGCTGAAATGATTAGACCTATCTTTTTGCGTATGCGTTTGACTGATATGCTTAAAATGAATCCTTATGCTAAGTATATGAAAGATATTGTTACTAATAAAAGAAAGATACCGGAAGCTGAAATTTTGAACATGCTTGCTAATTATACTTTTAAAGGTGGAATACCTAAGAAACTAGGAGATCCAAGAGTACCAACTATGCCATGCTCCGTTAAAGGAAACTATGTTAAAACTGCTGATCTTGGAGTCGGTGTTAGTGTTATGCCTCTCTCTTTATATCATAGACTTGATTTGAATAAGTTGACACCTACTGAAATATCCTTGCAAATGGCCAATAAATCAACTGCTATACCTGTCGGTATTTGTGAGGATGTGCCTGTTGTGGTTGTAAATGTTACTATTTTAACGGACTTTGTTATTCTTGATATTTCCAAGGACGATAGTATGTCAATTATCCTTGGTAGATCCTTTTTGAATACTGCAGGGGCTGTTATTGATTGCAACAAAGGCAATGTCACTTTTCATGTTAATGGTAATGAGCACATGGTACACTTCCCGAGGAAACAACCTCAAGTCCACAGTATCAATTCTATTGGAAAAATTTCAACAATTTATATTGAGGTTTTGAATTTCCTCTTCCTACTGTCAAGAAGAAATATGATATTCTTATTGTTGGGGACATACATATCCTCGTTGAGGTAACCTAGTGTTATTCAAAAATTCTCCGGTTTCATGCGATTCAGAATGAGTTTGTTAACAAGACTTGATCAACCTTGTTAGTAGATTCCTTTTGATGAGCATGAGATGGATGAAGTTAGAAAGCGCAACTCTCTGTACCCTCCTTTTACTTTCTGTTATTTAGATTAAATAAAGCAAAAATAGTATTTTCTGTCTGTTTTCTGAATTATCCTTGCAATAGAAAATACCCCAAAAATAAAAGTTCTCCAAATGCCCCGAAATTGAAATATGATTTTTTTTCCAGAATATTTAAGAATATTTGGCACTGAGAACACATTAGGGGGCCACACCACCTGGCCACGAGGGTCCAGGGCACGCCGCCCTTCCTCGTGGGCCCCATGTGGCCCCCTCCGCTTATTCCTGCACCCACACACTTCGTCTTCCTCCAGAAAAAATCACCACACAGCTCAAACTCGTGTTCTAGCTCGTTTTGTTGTGATTTTCGATCTCCTTGCTCAAAGCTCCACTCACAAAACTGTTTTGGGGGATTGTTCTTCGGTATGTGACTCCTCCAATGGTCCAATTAGTTTTTGTTCTAGTGACTTCTTTATTGCAAATTTTTGCTGCTTAGGTGACCCTGTTCTTGAGCTTGCATGTCAAATTTATTTGGTCCCAAGTAGTTCTAATGCATGATATAGCTTCTAGACACTTGTGGGAGTAGTTGCTATCAATCTTGTTGAGTTTGGTTCACCTTTATTTGAGTCACTAAAAATTTTAGAAATTTTTTGGAGAAATAAAATGATGAAGAGATTCTTGAGGGGCTCTTCGAGCCGAAGTTCGAAGGATAAGCAAAGTGAGGAGAATAAGAAGCCCAAATACATTCCTCCTCGCACCACTGAGGTTCGGCCGTGCGAATGGCCTTGTGATGCATTCTTGAAGGCCGCGGGAATTTATGAATATTTTTATCACTTGGCTGAGAATGCAGGCCTCACTGACTTCTTCCGCAACCAGCGCGAACAGTATCTCCTACTCACTAATATCTTTGTGCAAAATTTTCATTTCCATGCTAGGAGATCACCACCTTCAATGGAGTTTCATTTATATGGTGAAGTTAAGGAGATGTCCCTATATGATTTTTGTCGGGTATGCAAGATACCCTTTGAGGGCAGCATAGAGGAACCACACTGTAATGATGTGGAGGGATTTATTAATGAAATTGCTGTAGGGGAAACGAGGAAAGTTTCACGTGCAAGAATTACTAGCATACATTTTCCTGTTCTACGTTACTTTACAATATTTGCTAGTAGATGTTTAATTGGTCGCGGGAACAGTGGAAATCTTAGTGCTCCTGATATTGTTATTTTGCGCCATGCTTTGTTTCGTGATACAACTTTCAGTTTGGGCGCTATTATTGCTAAACGGTTAAGTCTGAACCGTACAAAGGGCCGCATCTTCGGTGGCATCTTTGCTTCGCGTCTTGCTGCACACTTTAATATACCTATTAGGCATTATGAGAAAGAAGAAAAGTTGCCGCCCCCTGTCTTTCTAGATTATAAGAGTATGGTAGCACATGATTTTATTGTTAAAAATAAGAAAAAAGTGCTTAAGTATAATTTGATAGTTGGTAAAAATTATTGTGAGGTTATTACTTTGCCCGCGCCCTCTTTGTTTAACATATTTTCAGGCAAGTACCTCATTTTGCCGGAGGTCATTCATGCATACTTGAGCGCGACACCTGCTCCAGAGGCTGAGCTGGAGCCACCACTTGACCCTTATCGGCAGTGTGTTTATCAGTGGGATTCGGAGGAGATCGCCAACCAGTGGCACCCTGAGAACCCCCCTCGGTACACCGGAGAGAGTAGCTTTGCTCCATGGGCATAGACTAGCTCAGGCCAAAAGCCTAAGCTTGGGGGAGTACGTATTTCTTGCCGGCATTACATTCATGTTCACACACTTATTCCAGTTGTCGGTGCTCATACTTTTTCGTTGTACTATCCATGCTAGTTTATTTTCTTTTCTAAGCCTTCTTCTTGTGTGTTTGAAAAACCTTAAGAAAAACCAAAAAATTGGTTGTAGCTTTTAGCTAGTTTACTTTCTATGCTTGTAGTAGTAATTAAAAGAAAACCCAAAAATATTTCTCGTTCTTCTTTTGCTTGTTGGGAGCTTTCCCGTGTAAATAATTTTATTTCTTTTCTTATTCTTTGGGGGTCGAGAGGAGAAGACCGTGATGAAAATGTTGAGTGGCTCTTATATGCATTATTGTTGATTTAACCAAGAGCCCATATTTCCTTGTCTTCTCCCTTGTATTAAATGCTTGCAGGTTCCAGCTTAGTCCAATGCACGTGCACTATTATTATTATCCACACCGTTCGGTCGTGCAAGTGAAAGGCAATAATGACGATATATGATGGACTGATTGAGATGAGAGAAGCAGGTATGAACTCGACCTCTCTTGTTTTTGTAAATATGATTAGTTCATCATTCCTGATTCAGCCTATTATGAATGAAACACGCTTGCAATGGCAATTAGAGATTATAGTTGCTTATGCCATGCTTAATTAGCTAGGAGTTTATAATGGTTTACCTTGCGTGCCAGCATGCTATTAAAATGGTTGTGATGTGGTATGATAGGGTGGTATCCTCCTTTGAACGATTCAAGTGGCTTGACTTGGCACATGCTCACGCATGTAGTTGAAACAAAATCGACATAGCCTCCACGATATTTATGTTCATGGTGAATTATATCCTACTCATGTTTGGACTCAGTGTTGATTAATTTTAATGCATGTTCATGACTGTTGTCGCTCCCTAATTGGTCGCTTCCCAGTCTTTTTCTAGCCTCCACTTGTACTAAGCGGGAATACTGCTTGTGCATCCACTTCCATAAACCCAAAAGTTATTCCATATGAGTCCACCATACTTCCTATATGCGGTATCTACCTGCCGTTCCAAGTAAATTTGTATGTGCCAAACTCTAAACCTTCAAATGAAATTCTATTTTGTATGCTCGAATAGCTCATGTATCAACTAGGGATGTTTGTATCTTCCATGCTAGGTGGGTTATTCTCACGAGGAGTGGACTCCGCTCCTCACTCACGAGAAAATGGGTGGTAACCGGGATGCCCAGTCCCAAGCTCAAATAAAATTAATTGCAAACAAAAATCCCCCAGGACTGTTGTTAGTTGGAGGCACCCGTTGTTTCGGGCAAGCCATGGATTGATGTTTGTTGGTGGTGGGGGAGTATAAACTTTACCATTCTGCTTGGGAACCGCCTATAATTTGTGTAGCATGGAAGATATCGAGATCTCTTGGTTGTTATGTTGACAATGAAAGTATGCCACCCAAAAAGTTATTTATCTCTATTTCAAAAACCGAGCTCTGGCACCTCTACAAATCCCTGCTTCCCTCTAAGAAGGGCCTATCTATTTACTTTTATGTTGAGTCATCATCCTCTTATTGAAAAGCACCAGTTAGAGAGCACCGCTGTCATTTTCATCCATTACTATTAATTTATATTGAGTATGACTATGACCGAATCTCTTTTATCATGAATTACAATTTCTAGTCAGTCCTCGATCTTCAGAGGTGTTCTTGATTTATGTTTTGCGGTCTCAGAAAGGGCTAGCGAGATACCATCTTGTTATATCATATTATGATTATTTTGAGAAAGTGTTGTCATATGAGATTTACTATTATTGCTCGCTAGTTGATTATGCCATTGATATGAGTAAACATGAGACCTAGATGTTATTGTGAATGTGGTTAGTTCATAATCTTTGCTGAAAACTTGAATGTTGGCTTTACATATTTGCAACAACAAGAGCAAACAGAGTTTGTAAAAGTTTTTCTTTATCACTTTCAATTTGTCAACTGAATTGCTTGAGGACAAGCAAAGGTTTAAGCTTGGGGGAGTTGATACGTCTCCAACGTATCTACTTTTCCAAACACTTTTGCCCTTCTTTTGGACTCTAACTTGCATAATTTGAATGGAACTAACCCGGACTGACGCTGTTTCCAGCAGAATTGCCATGGTGTTATTTTTGTGCAGAAATAAAAGTTCTCGGAATGACCTGAAACTTCACGGAGAATATTTTTGGAATTTATAAAAAATACTAGCGAAAGAATCAAGACCAGGGGGCCCACACCCTGTCCACGAGGGTGGGGGGCGCCTGCCCCTTGGGCGTGCCCCCTGTCTAGT
>NC_041381.1:88324598-88328946 GCF_002162155.2 Triticum dicoccoides
GAGGCTCCACCGACCTCAAGTCCAACTCCATATTTCACGTCCGGGGAGAAAAAAATTAGAGAGAAGGTTTCATCGTGATTTACGATATGGAGCCGCCGCCAAGCCCTAATCTCTCTCGGGAGGGCTGATCTGGAGTTCGTTCGGGGCTCCGGAGAGGGGTATCCGTCGCCGTCGTCATCATCAACCATCCTCCATCACCAATTTCATGATGCTCACCGCCGCGCGTGAGTAATCCCATCATAGGCTTGCTGGACGGTGATGGGTTGTATGAGATTTACCATGTAATCGAGTTAGTTTTGTTAGGGTTTGATCCCTAGTATCCATTATGTTCTAAGATTGATGTTGCTATGACTTTGCTATGCTTAATGCTTGTCACTAGGGCCCGAGTGCCATGATTTCAGATCTGAACTCAACCTATTATGTTTTCATGAATATATGTGAGTTCTTGATCCTATCTTGCAAGTCAATAGTCACCTACTATGTGTTATGAACCGGCAACCCCGAAGTGACAATAATCAGGACCACTCCCGGTGATGATCGTAGTTTGAGGAGTTCATGTATTCACTAAGTGTTAATGCTTTGGTCCGATACTCTATTAAAAGGAGGCCTTACTATCCCTTAGTTTCCAATAGGACCCCGCTGCCACGGGAGGGTAGGACAAAGATGTCATGCAAGTTCTTTTCCATAAGCACGTATGACTATATTCGGAATACATGCCTACATTACATTGATGAACTGGAGCTAGTTCTGTGTCACCCTATGTTATAACTATTGCATGAGGAATCGCATCCGACATAATTATCCATCATTGATCCAATGCCTACGAGCTTTTCACATATTGATCTTCGCTTGGTTACTTTTTCGTTGCCACTATTACGATTGCTATAAAACTGCTACTGTTACTTTTGCCACTGTTACCGTTACTTCCATACTACTTTGCTACTAAATACTTTGCTGCAGATATTAAGTTATCCAGGTATGGTTGAATTCACAACTCAGCTGCTAATACTTGAGAATATTCTTTGGCTCCCCTTGTGTCGAATCAATAAATTTGGGTTGAATACTCTACACTCAAAGACTGTTGCGATCCCCTATACTTATGGGTTATCAGCCGCCGCAAATAGAAGTAGGAGCGAGATGACAAGAGGAAGCCCTCGTCGTTACCGTTGGGGCACGAGCTCGGCCCCTTCCGCTCACCATGGTGAAAACAGAAGCAAGGAGGAAAGGAAGGAGAGGGGATGGATGAACATTGCCACCCCCCTCGTGCCTCCCCTTTTATAGCAGAACGGAGGGGGAGACTGGCTCTTCTCCACCCTGGGGCAACCGCCCCACTCCTCCAATCCAATCTTTTACGCCCTCAATGGTGTCCTGATCCAGCGGCCTCCCCACTACGCCAATCCAGGGCGCTGTGCATTTTGCTAACGACACATGTTCCCACGCCTTGCGCGTTCACTACCACCCCCGCGCAATGCATGCAACACACATGGCGGAAACGGCAGGCGTAGTGGGTGGGTAAAGGTAAAATGGCAGTTACCCTCAATTTCCGCACAAGCACCCTAATGGGCTCCCTTAGACGTGCGCACCCCCCGGTTTACATCATAAACGGGGCGCGTCGTTCGGATGATTAAGATGCCATGAAAACTTGGAGGCCTGACCAAGCCCAGATTAATGAAGAAGCAAAGAAGATCTCAAAAAGAATCATACCAGCCCCGGCAAGTCAAACATGTACGCTTGTGCATCTGTTGGGCCTACCCCAACGACGCCTTGAACGCGCATGTGGGCCAGGCCCGGGGGCTCCTGTCGGTGCAACGAACATATGTGTTCGTCGCCCTGACTTATGCACCGGCGTGCGGCAGGGCATACCTCCAGTGTCATGGTTTGATACACGATAAACGAGAGAATCCACTCTTCGTGAGATCAAGGAGAGCATTAAGAATATCAAGCTAGCAATAGATCCCTCCAAGGAGGCCTCCCTTGCCGGGCAGAAGAGCCCGGCCGGGTCGAGACCACCTCCGAAGACCAAGTACAGAACGCCCCAGCAGGGACCCCGGGGCCCGTCAAGACCGCAAGACAGAACCTGCCAAGCCCTATAAACCTGTAGATCCCCGCCAGGACGCCACCGCTCCACCCCATCACACACAAGTCACTAATCGGTGTGGCGTCGAGCTCCCAAATGACTAGGTGGATCCTGTCAGGCACGTGGCGGCATGGCGGAGAGGAGATTAACTTTATTGACACCCATCCAGATGGCGTGTCACGCTAATAAGAAGAAGGCAGATAAGCGGCGTAACAGGCTTGTCGGGCTTCAACACCAGCTTGACACATAACAGTGCATTTAATGCACTTTGTCCTAACTGCCAGAGTTAGGTATGATACACTGTTAGCTATCTAATCACCCTGAAATGACTGTTTTGCCAATATGCTCGCCCCTTAACCTATAAAAGGAAGCCCAAGGCAACCTAGCAAAGGGGTCGAACACTTGACCCCTTAACACTTGTACGCGCGTAGCTGCTCTCCCCGAGGCACCCTTGCCGGGCTTGAGTACGCCGTGTCTTCGTGTTCCTCCAGATCAATCCACCATAACAGGAGTAGAATTTTACGCTGCAAAGCGGCCCGAACCTGGGTAAAAGAGAGCCGTCCACCGTCGTGTTGCCCTGTTGTTTATGCTCTTTGTCTGATGTGACCGTCCCCTTGCTGAACCACAAAGGGCAGGCCTGCCCCATAGGTGATCGTGCTTCCACGCCGACAGCGAGGACGGTCGGGACCTTCTTGCAAGCCTCCACGAACGAACGCAGCTCGCCCAGCTTGGAATCCATCGCTCGCCCTCGCGCTCTCGCTCTCGCTCCTTCCAACGGCGAGGGTTAGGGTTTCTCCTTCCTCCTTGCTTGGCTTGGGCGGGAGGAAGGATGTGGGGTGGCGTCTTCGGCCGAAGCGGGGCACACAGACGGGGAGTTGTCGTGATTTGGGGTTCGAGGGGTTTGCGTACGTGGAAGTTGCTGTAGCAGGACATTGTGCACATTTAGTGTAGTATTGTTACTCCATGATGGTTTGTTTTGATATTTTCGTTATACATGTGTTTTCATTTGATCTCTTGGCATCTATTAAAATTCTGAGGTTTTTCTGACAATTATAGCATCTTTATGATGCCACAGGTGAGTGACACGTCAACTCCCCCGGGGAGCACCGCTCTGAGAACATAATTATCTCTTCAAGGTAAAAATATTGAGCAAATAATGAAGCGAAGGAAGGTTGTTGTTCCTGTCTTGTGCTATTGCTAGCCTCAACGCCAGCCCTTCTACGCCTACTTCAAAGGCCCTGTTACCAACAGCCAAAATACTATCTTATTTGATCCGTGTGAAATTGAGAGGGTGATAGGCTAGAACTTTAGAGAGTTGCAAACACATGTGCTACTGCTACGCAATTATAGGTGTATTCTTCACTGTTGTGTATTCTGACCGGTAGGTAATTCCCTTTCATTCAATGGGAAATTGGATCAGGGGCAGTTGCCCTGTTGGTTTACAAATAATCCTTTTGCAACTTGCCACAACGGCCAACTAGCTTAAACTTGTGCTTGTTGAATGCATAATTTGACCCTGCCTATATTTATGGATAATGCATATGCATCCTTAATGGGGTACACGTGCATGTGCACGTGCGTGATTACTAGTAAATAATAATTCAATATATATTTTGAGGGAAATAAATAATATAAATAATAATTTAATGCATTTTTATGAAAACTTTTATATTTACCTTTATATACAATAATAATAATCTTTCCCTATAATAATAATAATAATAATAATAAAGCGGTTATTTCTTCTGCCTGCTCACCGTCATGGTCCTTTTGCAGAAAAGCCCTTCTGTTCTTTTATAACTAAACCCGCAGTCCATTTTAAGTGGTATTCTGGGAAAATGTTTCGGTTTTGCAGGTTAGCCCTTGAATTTTTTAGAATTCCGCCCGCGCCCGCAATCACTTAGCTGGGCCTGCGGTCCGTCTCAAAATTGTGTGCATCTGTAGCTTCCTAGTCTCAGCAAATTGTCACGTATGTATCCCTCCAGTTTCATTCCTAGTACCGCACCGGACGAGAGGGGATTCTGTCCCTTGCACATACGTAATTCATGGCTTATTCACCGAGGACACCGATACACTTTTCACAAAATTGCACGTATATACCTTTTGATGCAACCAACTTCAACTAAGTGGCGTGCCTGTTTATTTTTTCTTTTCTTTTCTTTAATCTACTAGTCAGCACTATACACTCTGCAGAGTGTTCTCGTACTAAATGGAGGGAGTAGTTTCTAGAGTTCTGTGTTATCTTATTTTGTAAGTCCCCTAGTGTCTGGG
>NC_041381.1:88329242-88344007 GCF_002162155.2 Triticum dicoccoides
AACATGTACTGGAGACCGGTAAGAAAAGAAAAAAAGACTCTAGAGCAGCAGCGCTGCTTGTTCCCCTCTTCCCTGTTTTTGATGTGCGCCTCTCAAATTTGCTGATCATTAGTTGGTGTTCAGAGCGGAGGTTCGAGTTTGTGGCCAGGGGTTGGAGAAATCGGAGCCGAGCTGGCCGGCCTGTGGTGGCCCGGGTTGATACTACGACGCTGGACGAGGAGTCTGGGGATAGGGCTCCTCCCAGGTACAGGAACCTGCAGGACATCGATGCCGATTTGATAGGTCAGAATCGGGGGTTGAGATATCAAGTTCAGTCCTTAGTGCAGCAGATGGAGGCCATGCAAGCACAACTGGCCCGAATCGCTGTTGGCGGGTGACTGCGGGATGTGCCAGAAGAGCAGGGGCAGCGAGGATGCTTCATACGACAGCGACAACTCTTCGGTAAGTTCCCTGAGGCGTCCTGAAGTCAATCCATTTTGTGATAGACACATACATCGCCGTAGTCGCGCTATGGCTGAACGTGAGGGGGAAGACGGTGTTGCTTCAGAGTTAATTTCCCAGAATTTTCAGGAGGACTATCTACTGAAGAATTTGCGGATTGGATGGATGAAGTAGAGCGCATCTTCGATTATGCAGAGTTTCCAGAGGATGAACGTGTCCCTGCAGTAGCAACGCGGCTAAAGGGCCGTGCCTCTATTTGGTGGAAGAATTTGGAACAGAGTCGAAAAGTCCATCACAAGCGAGAGATTGATTCTTGACTGCAATGAAGGAGAAAATGCAGAGAGAATTTCTTCCCTTTAATTATGAGGAAGCCCTGTTCAGACAGCTCCAAAACTTACGACAAGGCAACAAGAGTGTCGGTGAATATACAGATGAGTTCTATCAAGTAGTCTCACGAAACAATTTAAGTGATTCAAAGAGTCAGTTAGTGGCAAGATACATTGGAGGCTTACATCAGTCCATCCAAGATGTGCTTACTCTACATGTCAATTTTTTAGTGTCAGAGGCGTGTGAGCGAGCGTTCGCCATTGAGAAGTAGCTCCAGGGGCCATTACTTGGTGGTGGTAATTTATCTCGGACATGCCCTTATACAACATCACCCAAGACAGTTGTGGATAGCAGCAAAGCAAGGAAAATGGGGTCTGCACCCACACCAAAAGGAGGTACAGATTTGTCTAAATATTCTACAGCCAAGAGTGCTAATTGTTACAAGTGTGGATCTTCTGAACATCTAAAAAGGATTTCCCAAAGAACTGTCGTGATGGAAAGGGATTGATGGCAGAATTGGATGAAGAGTTCCAGCAGCAAGGATGAGCCTGTGTATGATGATTCTGAAGGTGATGAAGTTGAGTTAGACGGAGATACAGGGGATATGTTGGTAATGGAGCGAGCTTTGATGATACCTCCAAATAAAGACAAAGATTGGCGCCAACGGAGCTTGTTCCACACACGTTGTACTATTACTGGAAAGTATGTCATGTTATTATTGATACTGGCAGCTGGGAGAACACTATATCAAAGGAGGCGGTAAATAAACTGGGTCTTAAGAAGGAAAATCATCCTTGTCCTTATAACGTGCGCTGGTTCAAACCTGACAAGGTATCCAAGGTAAAATTTCGGTCTTTGGTGTCATTCTCCATTGGCAATAAAATCTTTGATGAGGTAGAGTGTGATGTTGTTGATATGGATGTTAGCCACCTAATTTTGGGAAGACCTTGGCAGTATGACCGCCAAGCTGTACATGATGGTCGTAAACATACATATACTGTCATAAAAGATAGACAAAAATTTGTGTTTAACCTAGTGAAAGAGGATGAGTTAGTCAGATCCAGGGGTTCTGAATCATCTCACACCACAAGTCTCTTATCTTAAGCAATTTATGCGTGAAGCAATAGAAGGAGGTGCATATCTGCTACTATGTGGTAGTCCATTTGAAATCTCTAAAAAGACAAATATTTAGGAACGGAGGAAGTATATGGGAATTATGCAATGCCATCTTTTTTAGCCAGGCATCATATACATAAATCATGTAATGCCATCATGTTTAGCCAGTCATCGTATATGTGAATTGTATTATGCCATATTTTTTTTCATAATGTATTCCATTTATCAACAATGTTTATAATTCATCTACTCTTCCTGTGCATTAGTCATTTGAGTCAGTCATGGGAAAATCTGGAGTGAAAACAAGGTCTTCTGAGTAGTCAGTGCTACCTGTCGGTGCAGATTTCCTGCTGGTTACAGATAGCTCCTCAGAGGAGGATTCAGAGACAGATGAACAGTCGTATCCCCTCCCCCTGAGGTGCATGCTCTAACTTGACAGGGTTATATTGCTCATATCATGCATATGGTGTATTGCATTGCCATGTCATCTGCTTAGATTGGACATGCTTTGTGTGAATGCCTCATGTTTGCTTTCTATATCAGATATGTGAATTATGCCATGCCATGTTTTTCAGCCAGGCGTCATATAAGTGAATTATGACCACCATGTAGCCAGGCATCATATATGTGAACTATCTCATGTCATCCTTTTTTCATTACGTATTCCATTTGTCGACAATCTGTGTATATTGAACTACTCTTCATGTGTATCAGCCATTTGAGTCGGTTATGGAAAAATCAGGAGTGAAAACAAGGTCTTTAGAGTAGACAATGGTACCTGTTGAAGCATATATCTCGATGGTTACAGGTAGCTCCTCAGAGGAGGATTCAGAGACAGATGACCAGTCCTATATCCCACCGGAGGTGTATGCTCTAATTTGCAATGTTAATATTTCTCATATCATGCATATGGTGTCTTGCATGCTTAGTTTAGACATCATATGCACAATATTCAATTCCATCTGCTTAGTTTAGAGATCATACATGCGAGTGCCAGCTGCTTAGTATATCAATCAATTATGTCAATTATATCATGCCATCCTATATACTTAGATAACATGTATGTGAATTATTTCATCCCAACCTATTTTAGAAAGACATCATATAGTTTTGTCATGTCATCCTGTTTAGATACTCATCATATGTTGAATTATGCTATTATATCCTGTTAAGTTATCCATCATATATCTGAAACTGTGTCATGCTATCCTGTTTAGGTAGCCATCATATATGTGAAATTGTGTCATGTTGTCATGTTTGGTTAGACAACATATATGTGAATTACCACATCTGTCTATCATACAATGTCTGTACGTTCAATTTCTTTTCTTGTTTATCAACCATTTGAATTGGAGGGGGGGTGATGGCAGTATCTATGGGAGAAAAAACCCGTTCTTCACAAAAGACGGTGCTACCCGTCGATGCAGATAGAACCATGGTTGTACTGGCCCACGAACCAACCCCACCACACATAATCGAGACTCTTCCAGATTGCACACTTACACCATTGGATAGAGAATCAGCTACAACCCATCTAACCCCAACCCCAACGGATAGTAACCCAGTTCTAGATGACACAGCACCATGTCCACCATAGAGTACCCCCGCACGAGTAGTTTGTAAAGCAACTGCAGTGCCTGAAGCACCAAGACCACCACAGCGAACCCAAACTCCACGTTTAAAGCAGAAGAATAACTGTTCTCATGTTAGATTCCGTAGCTATGGTCCATACTCCTTTGCTCTTGCATCACTGTATTTACCCATACCAACTACTTTCCAATTTTTGTAATATTCGATCCAGTCTCAACGTTCTCGAGCCTCCTGTTGATACTGCGGGGGGGATGTTAGACTATTACTTGGCTCTCAAGTTATCTAGTCCTAGTCGTATTGTAATAGGTCTAATTGGCTTGTAATCTCTTATAGTCCTAGTCCAGTTTTGCTCCAACATGCGGGTGAGGGGCGATAGGAGGGGCGACAGGGGGGGCGACAGGGGGGGCGATGCGGGTGCCCGTCCGGTGATCGCCGGGCCTGTGCACTCGGGGGCGGCGTCTCGACCTCGGGTCGGCGGCCATTTTTGGGCGCTGGTCGGAGCCGAGGAGGACGAGGCGGACGGAGACAGTGATGATCCGGAGGCTTCTCCACCAACGCTGACTCCCTCTGATCTCTTCTGCAAATTTTTCCATGCGGGATATGATGAGGACGAGGTGGCATCGACGGTGGATAGGGTTTTGCCAGTGGAAGATCCGGCAAGGGTTGGGCTTCATGCGGGCGAGAGGAAGGAGATGGTCAGGCGCGTGGTGCACCGGCGTACGGCGGCGACGGCAGTCCGGCCATGGAAGGGCCCCCTTCCAAAGGTTAGTCTACCGAACCTTACCCTTTTCGATCTGATTCATCCGGACTCATGGACTCAAGTTAAGAGGAAGAAGAGGCCAGTCCATTCTGGAGGTGTGCCGGCAGCGGCCATGGTGAGGTCGAAGGCGGGGCAGCCGATCGGGATCTCGCAGCTGCGGGAGAAGCTTTTGAACGCTATCCTGGGCCGAGCGCACAGGGGGTTAGCTGATGGGCCGGTTCTGAGTGAGCCGGGCCCTCTCATGTGCGGGCCAGTGTTAACTGGGTATGAGGCCCAAGTTAACCAGGTACGTACGACGGGAGTTATCGCTATACCTCCATGCACGATCGACGAGATGGCTGAGAGATTTCCATTGTCGCGGTCTAGGGTTCTTCAACCTACGTCGCGGCCGTGCTTTTCTGATCGTGGTGCGGGGCATGCCCGCCGGATCCCTCCTCTCCGCGGCATGGCGGGCGGAGGTCCACCCCCGGCCAAGACCTGCTTCCAGTCCGGCGCCCAGGGCGGCGCGGGGCGTGGAGGCCAGTCGCTGCCGGCTGGAGGCGGACGCGGCGGGGTCGCGGTTCCGCAGGGCGCGGGTCGGGGCCCCGCTGGCATGCCGACCGGGGTTGTGCACGCGGCCGCGCCTCCGGCTTCCAGCCAGGCGGCTCCGGGGGCGAACGGCACCAGACCACCGCTGCCTGGTGGTGTTCCCAAGTCCGGAGTGGTGGGCCGCGGGACTCTGCCGGCGGGTACCAGACCACCTGCGGGTCGCGGCACCCCGGCTCCTAGGCCGCCTCCGCCGGCTTTGGGTGGTCAATCCACGATGATACAGACCGAGGCCAGGCCGCCGCATTTCGTGGCTCGGCAGTCGCAGAGTCCGGCGGCACCCGTGTTGGAGCAGACACACTTTCAGCAGGCTGCGGCAAGGGGGGGTGACTCGTCGGTGCCTCGTGGTCAATGGGGTGACGATGGGCTTAACGCTTATGGAGACGGACAGCACCGGGGATCTTCGTCCACTGGTGGTAGGCGGGGGTTCGCATGGCAGAGTGACGGCTCGATCGAGAGACCTTTTCTAGGGCCAACGGGAGGTTTCATCGAAGGGGCGTCAGGACCAGCTAACAGGAACCGCGGTGGTTATCTTGGTAACCGTGGTGGACGGGGTGGCCGAGGTGGTCGCTACCGTCCAAGGCAGCATCCCATTGTCGTTGATCAGACAACGGTGGGTGAGGTTACTGAGGAGACTGCGTTGTCTTCTCAGGACATGGAGGTGGTTACGGCTCTGGCAGAGGTGGTTCCTACGGACGAGGTAATGTCGGTGGAGGGCTCGGACAGGGTTGAGCTGGACAGGGCGGCTAAGTATGCGCGCAAGAAAGAAAAAATGCTCTGTTATCGCTGTGGCAATAAGGGTCACTTCATTGCTGAGTGTGTGGCAGTCTTTTGCGATACGTGTGGTAAGCCGAATCATGAGTCAGGGGCTTGTCCGCTAATGAGAGAGCAGTTACCCAATCTTATGATGTATGGTGTGTTCTGTTCGGAGCTCACGTTTTTTGAGTCTCCGACCGAGAGGGAAGTTACTGACGAGGTGCGCAGTATGACGTCTGGGATTGTTAAAGTGACTAAAGGTGAAGTCTCTGAGATCCAGATTGTGCAGCGGCTCCGGGAGCTGGCACCGGGTGACTTCCTCTGGGAGCTAGTCAGTTTTGAGCCAAACTCGTTCAGGGTGGAGTTTCCAACGATGGAGGATTTACATCGGTTACTGAGTTTTGGGATGTGTAAGGTGCCGGGTACTGAAGGCATTCTTGAGTTCCACGAGTGGAAAGTGAGTGAGCCTCAGGGTAAGCCACTCACCCAGGCCTGGTTGCGTTTTTCGGGAGCTCCGCACCGGCCCATGCAGGATGCCAGGGTTGTTGCTAGTATGGCTGTTTTGGTGGGTAAGCCCGAACGAGTGGACATGGCTTTCACTCGAGCTCAGGGGGTGGCTCGTATTCTCGTCAGTATTTTGGACATTGAGTTTGTTCCGGACGTGGTGAAGTGGGCTTATCGAGGCCAGGTGTATAACCTTCAGATTGAGTTTGAGGATGACAGTCTGTTTGCTGAGGCACCTGCTGCTGTGGATGTTGATATGCACGAGGGGGATGATGGCATGGGCCGCAAGGAGCCTCCGGTAGCCGATCCTGGTCGAGAGGCCGAGAGACCGGGGTCTGTGGTGAAGACCACCGGCGGGGGGCCGACGCCTACATCTTCTGTGCCGTCGACCACACTGAGATTTGGATCCATTGAGCCTGCTACTGCACCTTCGAGATTATGGAGTGAGCGGGTGGAGTCTTCTGAGGTGTTTGAGCACTCCTTACCTGCGTTGGACTTTGAGGGCCCGAGCGTGGAGGGTCGTGGAGTGGAGGGAGGTTCGGAGATAGCGTTCTCGCCTCCCTCGGATATTCCTGTGACGGCTGAGTTGCAGGTGGTGACTACGAGCTTGGCGGGGGGTCTAAGGCAGGAGGCCTTGGCGCCCCACTCTTCTCTTGCTCCGATCGGGGTTCCTGAGAGGGAGGAGACCTCTTCGGAAGGGGGGCCGACTGCGGCTTCCTTTTCTCCTGGGCGGCTTGGAGTTGGTCTGGGGCAGGTGGCCCCGGTGACGCTCGCTGCGCCGGCGATGGCCGGCCCTGAGGGAGGACGTATGGGGCAGGAGGCCCCACACTCTTCCCTTTCGGCTACGGCGGGTGCGGCTTCTACTGTCGTGCTTGGCGGGAGTCCGGGGAAGATGGCCCCGGTCCATCCCTCGTCTTCGCCTGTCGGGATGGTCACGGCCTCAGCCTTGAGGGTTGGGGCGGAGGGGGTGTTCGGCCAGGCGGGGCCGGCACCCATTGCACCCGGCTCCTTGACCGCCGGCCGTGGGAGTCGTCCGTCCCTGCCTACTGGGAGTGGCGCTTCTCGGGAGGAGGTTATTGCTTTTGGCGGAATCCCTGACCCGGTCTCTGAGGGGCGACGGATGAGTTCCCGTCTCCAGGACCATCCGGAGGTGGATGACATGCAGCAGAGGTGCGCAATGAGGGCGGCCAAGCTTCGTGACATCAAGGTCACTACCGGTATGTCAGTCAATTTATCCAATTCTATCTTGCATTTTTCTACAGATGAGATTATTCATAATGCAAATCAAGTAGGGGTTTCGCTAGGGAATACTAATTCTGAAATCTCCAACTCGGTTAATGATCTCCTGGATCTGGAAGCGGAACGCGCTTTAGAAACCATTCGCAACCTAGCGGCAGTGAGACCTATGAATGATGCTGAGATTGATGCGTTGGGGGTGAGAGTGCTATACAATTTGTGTGCGGACCTTGCACCATCCTTTAATGAGTCAGACGAGGAGGAGACTAGTGTAGAAGTCGTGGACCATCAACCACCACAGCCCGGTTATGAGGACCGGATGGTGGACAATGTTAAACCTAAAGTAAGTGGAAGCGGAAGGTGTATCCAGCATCCGCGGTACGTAGAAGTGCTAGGATTCGTACGGCAAAAAAATTTCATGATGAATTATGAAAGGAATCTTTTGGAATAGCAGAGGTCTCAAGGACTTGGCTAAAAGAAGGTTTCTCGCTGAGGCTTCTCTGGAGCACCGATTAGATTTCATTGCGATTTCCGAAACTGGAAGAGATAATTTTGCTCCTCAGTTTCTTGCCTCTCTTGCGGGTGGTATTGATTTCGACTGGCATTGCCTACCTCCGCGGGGACGATCGGGAGGCATCTTGCTGGGAGTGAGATGCGATTCACTTGAGGTCCGGAGTGTTGTGATGGGCGACTTTGCGGTTAAGTTTCGGGTTAGGTTAAAAGTTGATGGGTTCGACTGGGCTTTGGTGGCGGTCTACGGGGCCGCACAACCGGAGCTTAAACCAGAGTTTCTGGCGGATCTTGTTCGAATTTGTGGGTCCGAACAGCTTCCTATGTTGGTCGGGGGTGATTTCAATATCATTCGGAGGAGAGAGGAGAAGAATAATGATAACTTTGACGGGAGATGGTCGTTTATGTTCAATACCATTATTGAGAGCTTGGATCTGAGGGAGATAGAGCTTTCTGGTAGAAAGTTTACCTGGGCTAATGCTTTGCCAAACCCGACTTATGAAAAGCTTGATCGAGTTCTTGCCAGCGTGGAGTGGGAACAGAAGTTCCCTCTTGTTACGGTACAAGCTTTAACGCGGGGCATATCCGATCACACACCTCTCGTGGACTCCGGGGAGTCCAACTATGTGGGGAACAAGAACACTTTCTCATTTGAGATGGCCTGGTTCGAACGTGAGGGTTCTTTGACCTCGTTGCCAGGGAATGGGCTAAAGGTGTTGGAGGTAGGACGGCGTTCGAACGTTGGCAGGATAAAATTAGGCATTTAAGAAGTTTCTTACGAGGGTGGGCTAAGCACCTAAGTGGGGTTTATAAGATTGAAAAGGATAGACTCCTTTCTCTTATACAGGCCCTGGATGCAAAAGCTGAATCTACGATTCTGCTGCCTGCCGAGCTCCAGGTTAAAAATGAGGCTGAGAAGAGATTGAAAGAGCTTCTCCGCGAGGAAGAGTTGAAGTGGGCGTTGCGCGCTAAGGTCCGCAAAGTGGTCCAAGGGGACGCCAATACTCAATTCTTTCATCTGATTGCTAATGGCAAGCACCGTAAGAAGCGTATCTTCCAACTTGAGCAAGATGAGGGTACTATTCTGGGGCAGGATAATCTCAAAACTTACATTACCGAGTTCTATAGGCAGTTGTTCGGACCACCGGAGGTTAATTGTGTGACCTTGGATGAGTCTAGGACTGAGGATGTTCCTCAATTGTCGACTGCCAATAATGATATCTTGCTCGCCCCGTTTACGGAGAAGGAGGTGTTTGATGCTATTGCACAAGTGAAAAACAATAAGGCTCCTGGACCGGATGGGTTTCCAGCCGAGTTCTATAAGAAGTGTTGACACATTATTAAGGGGGATCTGTTACCTATGTTTAATGATCTTTTCTCGGGACAGCTTCAATTATTTCACTTGAATTTTGGAACTATCACATTGCTCCCTAAGAAAACGGAGGCTGTGCGAATTGAGCAGTTCAGGCCGATTTGCCTACTCAATGTTAGTTTCAAAATATTTACCAAGGTCGGGACTAACAGGCTCTCACAGATTGCGCTTTCTGTGGTGCAACAATTCCAAACTGCTTTCATGCCGGACAGAAACATCCTCAAAGGGGTGGTTGTCCTTCATGAAACGCTCCATGAAATTCACTCTAAAAAATTAGATGGGGTAATTTTTAAGGTGGATTTCGAAAAGGCGTATGATAAGGTCAAGTGGCCATTCCTACAACAGGCATTGCGTATGAAAGGTTTTGATGATGCCTGGCAACATCAGGTCGAATCTTTTACGCAAAAAGGGAGTGTGGGAATTAAAGTAAATGACGATATAGGTCATTATTTCCAGACTCATAAGGGCCTCAGGCAAGGAGATCCAATGTCCCCTATCTTGTTTAACATTGTGGTGGACATGTTAGCAATTTTGATAGGAAGGGCTAAGGACAATGGTCAAGTGGGTGGGTTAGTTCCCCATCTGGTTGATGGAGGTGTATCCATCCTTCAATACGCTGATGATACAATCATCTTCATGGAGCATGATTTGGCCAAGGCGAGAAATATGAAGCTGTTGTTATGCCTCTTTGAACAATTATCGGGGTTAAAGATTAATTTTCATAAGAGCGAGTTGTTCTGCTTTGGTAGAGCCAAAGACGAACAGGAGTCTTACAGGCAATTGTTTGGGTCCGAGTTGGGAAGTCTACCCTTCTCATACCTTGGTATTCCGATACACCATCGTAGGCTAACAAACAGAGAATGGAAGTGTATCGAGGATCGATTTGAGAAGAAATTGAGCTGCTGGAAGGGTAAGCTCATGTCATACGGAGGCCGGTTAATCTTGATAAACTCGGTGCTCACGAGTATGCCTATGTTTCTCTTATCGTTCTTTGAGGTTCCAGTGGGCGTTAGGAAAAGACTGGACTTCTACCGATCACGTTTCTTTTGGCAGGGTGATGATCTTAAAAGAAAATACCGGCTTACTAAGTGGGATATCATTTGTCGACCCAAAGACCAAGGCGGGCTTGGTATTGAGAATCTTGAAGTTAAGAACAGATGCCTTCTTAGTAAGTGGTTGTGGAAGCTCGCTTCCGGTACTGAAGCTATGTGGGTGCAAATCCTACGTAGCAAGTACCTCCAGACTAGAACGTTGTCCCAGGTATCAGTTAGGCCGGCTGACTCGCCTTTTGGAAAGGGCTCATGAAAGTCAAACAATTACTGTTCAATAGGACAAAAGTTGTCCTTAGAAATGGTGCCACTACACGTTTCTGGGAGGATTCTTGGCTGGGCGACTCACCCTTGGCCATTCAATATCCGTCTTTATATCGCATTGCTCAATGACGTGAGGTGTTCGTGGCAACGGTATTTCAATCTATCCCCCTTAATATTCAGTTTAGACGGTCGTTAGCGGGCAATCGTTGGGAGGTTTGGCTGCAGTTAGTTAGGAGACTAATGGAGGTTCGACTTTCTGACCAACCTGATGAATTACGCTGGAAGTTGACTAAGTCTGGAGTATTTACAGTGAAGTCTATGTATATTGATGTTATTAATTCAAGCTCCATTCCAACTTCCAAGAAAGTCTGGGATGTCAAAGTTCCTTTGAAAATAAAAGTGTTTATGTGGTTTGTCCATAAACAAGTTATTCTAACAAAGGACAACTTAATAAAGCGTAATTGGACAAGACCTACTAGGTGTAGTTTCTGTGATCGGGATGAGGCAATTAAACATCTCTTTTTTGATTGCTCGCTGGCCAAGGTTCTTTGGCAGACGGTCCACATTGCTTTTAACATTACTCCACCGACTGCTGTTAACGTTTTATTTGGGAATTGGCTTAATGGGATTGACTCTACATTAGCAAGACATATTCGGGTTGGAGTCTGTGCTTTGATGTGGACCATCTGGCTTTGCAGAAATGATTTGGTTTTTAACAGAACATCACGAATTCATTTTTTGCAGGTTATCTTCCGAGCTACGGCATTGATCCGTTCATGGTCATTACTCACTCCGATGGAGGCCAGGGAGCATTTGGTTACTGGGTCTATCCGTTGGGAGATGGTTGCTCGGGATATATTCAACCGGTTTGGATGGCGTTGATGTAATAGGATAGGCCATTAATTTACCTATCTTCTATAGCCAGCCGGTTGTGGCATTTTATTTCTGGCTAGTTTGTGTTTCTAGCCTTCTGAGCTCTGTGTGGGATGCTTTTTTCTTTATTTGAGATTGAGACTATGGAACTTTGTACGCACATTTTGTTGCTTGGTTAATAAGATGGTTGTATGCATCACTCTTGATGCAGAGGCCGGGGAGTCCCCCCTTTTCGGAAAAAAACTACTTTCCAATTTGAAGGATCCAATTGAAACTCCAATGGCACAATAGGTATGTTTTAAACCTATTTCTTTAACTGGATTTTTGTTCTAACTTCTTGCTCTATATTGATTTCAGTTTCAGTTGTATAAATAGTTATGTTCTCATGTGATGCATATTACAAGTGTTGCCAGTGCTGTGTAGTTTCTCACACTTATATTCTGTCTATGATGTTGTGTCTTAAAAATATATGATTTGAACTCTGTCTCTATCTTGATTTGGCAACATAAACTAGAATGATATGGACAATACAGTGACCATATTACATAGATATATGTTTGTTTCATGTTGTTATCCTGTCCACCTTACCACTGAACCGGTTTACCAAAATGAGTTTCGTATACTACATGCTAAACATGTGATGTGTCTGCTTGTTTCTCTTGTAGAATGCGAATAGAATATTGGAGAAGAGCACCCCAGTATACACTGGTAGAGAAAGTAATGCAGATAAGGTTCAAGATAGTGAGACAACCTGTTGGTCTCCAAGAAAGGTGATAAAAATGATCTTGTAGACAGTGAGACAACCCCACAGCTGCATTGATGTAGTGTTCGAGTTACTTGCCAGTACCGCTGGCACAAGCTCTTCGAACTCGCTGCCTGAATCACTTCGTCTTCTTCAGTCTCAGCTACAAGCTGAAAGGCATCAGTCAGCTGTGTTGCGGCAAGAAGCCGAAGGACTGAGGAAGTCCCTGCAGAATTCAGATGCATACTTTCTGGTGCAAAAGTAAGCGTTGGAGGATTTAAGCGCCAAACAAGAGAAAGTTAATAAGCTTGCTAAGAATCTTGCCAGCATTATGGGTACCCAGGATATTGTTTCTTGAGCTCTTCTGAAGTGGTTTCAGTTCTGGACTTGTTTTGCTGCGGCGTTTATTTGCACTGGTCTCCAACTTTGACAACTAGTGTATGTGATATGCTGCTTTATTCCCTATATTCGCACTGGTGGGGAACTTTGATGCCCAGTGGATGTAATATGTGTAATAACCATGATAGCCTAGCGTAAGTTGCTTGCTTATTTATTTCCCTGTTGTCTTGTTTATTTGTTTGCTTGTAGTCAATGCAGTTCTTTTTCCGCGGTTTGCTAGTGGCTGCAATAACCTATTTTTTAAAACTAGGCCACAATAACCATGAGCTACATATTTACTGTAGTGCCCATGGGTCTCCTACGTGCCGTAGAAACAATGGGCCTTCTACGGGGAGTAGTATCAATGGGCCTTCTACGGGGCATAGCATCAATGGGCCTTCTACGGTCGTATGATCGATTAGCCAAACATGGGCCAATAACAAACCGCATTATGGGCCATAAACGGGCTAGAGTTGGAATCGTCCATTCATTGGCCGACCATAACGGGCCGTCGTTAATCGGCCATATTTGATGACGCTATGAAAACGACCCAACGGATTAACGGGCCACAAACGGGCCGACTGTAACCACGGGCTAAATTTCGCCCACAAGCAGAAAAGGCCAGTAACGGGCCGTAAGTAACCGAATGCTGGAAATGAGCCCAAGAATAAATGGGCCCTGAGAAGGCCAAAAGGTAACACGGGCTGGAAACGTCCCAATGGAATAATGGGCCGTTAATGGGTATAAAGCGATACACTGTTCATTACGGGCCAGTTTCACCATGGTCCGTTAATGGGCCAAGAGTTACAATGGGCCTCATATGGGCCAAAAGACATCATGGGCCATACATGGGCCAGAAGTTACAACGGGTTGGAATCATATTGGTCGACCCAGATAACGCTACTGGGCCTAATTCAGATAGGTCGTAACTAGCCGTGACTTAGCGGGCTGTAAATGGGCTATATGCGAACAGGCCATTAACAGGCTTTCCGTGGGCCGGCCCGCTACCTTTTGACCAAGTCAAATGGGTCAGCCTTTTCACCGAAATGGGCCTCTGTTGGGCCGTGCCACACATCAACGTATCATAGGCGCCTTCGGTCCAATGAGCGGATGACATCTGTCCCAATGGTGAGCCAATATGTGGTTCCTCTCGCCATTGAGAATTTTACACGTGGAAAATCCCCATTGGTCCAGGCTATTAACGGGTTATTGGATCCAAACCGGAACCCGATAGCTTAACAGCGACCCGTTATGGTGGATGCCACGTGTTGGTCACCCTTGATGAAGGCACTTCTATGATGCGCGATTTGTCGTCATGGAAGTGGACACTTCCGTGATGATAATTTTGGTAATGTCATGGAACACTTCTACGATAGCACATGTATGACTATTTGTCATAAAATCGTCATGGATGTACATGCATGACAGAAAACGTGACCTACTGTGACAAACATGTATCATCACGGAAGTGTATTTTTTTGTAGTGTTAGCCCTTGCTTCGAATGCGCATATTTTGCGAGTGGCCAAGGAGAGCAATGTGATCTTGGGATCCGAGGATTGATCCCCATTAGAGGTGTTGGAATGCTTCCGTGCGCAGGAGGATGTGCAAGCCAAGATAGCTGAGGCCACCGCTCGACGGAACCTGGAGAGTATGATGCATGCCGAGGCTCGCACACAAGACCCGGACGACCATGCTAGGGAGAAGGCATTGTCGCCGGGTTGTGCAGCCTCGGGCCGGGGTAGAGGGAGGAGCCGTGGCCGCGGCCGTGGCCATGGGAGAGGCAGGGGAACCACGTGCCAGAAGGACCCAACATCTGAAGGGGCGGGGGCCCGGTCCCCCATAGGGACCCAATGAGGGGCATTATTTGGAACTTGAGAGGGTTCGATCAACGAGACAGAACAAGGCAGCTGATCCAATACATCTATGACCAATGCCTTGATTTTGTTGGGCTTCAGGAGACCATTCGTACAACCTTCTCGCAGATCGAATTAGACTCCTTGGCGGGAGCTCTCACATTCCACTGGGAGTGGGTTCCGGCTAATGGTCACTCGGGGGGATCCTTGTTGGGGTAAATAAAGACACATTCGATGTGATATCATTCTCCAGGGGGGAATTTTTCTTGGCAGTAGACCTGATTCAACATAATAATAACTTTTGGTGGTAGTTAGTGGTGGTGTATGGGCCAGTGGACCACGCTAGATCCCGGGACTTCTTGAGAGAAATTTCCCTGAAGATATCAAATACGACGAATCCGGTTGTCG